>NW_027364791.1:0-175614 GCF_046119375.1 Phyllobates terribilis
TCATATACCAGAAATGTTTGAAGCTACTGACTGAATGAAAGGAGCTGGCATCTCACTCTCTTTGAATCTTCTTTATCATGCTAGGATTAGTGCAATGTGGAGATATTACTGTTTGTGCATTTACAATATTCATTGATTTTTGCCATTGAAAAACATGTTTTCATATACCAGAAATGTTTGAAGCTACTGACTGAATGAAAGGAGCTGGCATCTCACTCTCTTTGAATCTTCTTTATCATGCTAGGATTAACGGGAAAAAGCTAAAAATTTCAGAATTGCACCGTGCAATGTTGAGATATTACTGTTTGTGCATTTACAATATTCATTGATTTTTGCCATTGAAAAACATGTTTTTCATATACCAGAAATGTTTGAAGCTACTGACTGAATGAAAGGAGCTGGCATCTCACTCTCTTTGAATCTTCTTTATCATGCTAGGATTAGCAGGAAAAAGCAAAAAATTTCAGAATTGCACCGTGCAATGTGGAGATATTACTGTTTGTGCATTTACAATATTCATTGATTTTTGCCATTGAAAAACATGTTTTTCATATACCAGAAATGTTTGAAGCTACTGACTGAATGAAAGGAGCTGGCATCTCACTCTCTTTGAATCTTCTTTATCATGCTAGGATTAACAGGAAAAAGCTAAAAATTTCAGAATTGCACCGTGCAATGTGGAGATATTACTGTTTGTGCATTTACAATATTCATTGATTTTTGCCATTGAAAAACATGTTTTTCATATACCAGAAATGTTTGAAGCTACTGACTGAATGAAAGGAGCTGGCATCTCACTCTCTTTGAATCTTCTTTATCATGCTAGGATTAACAGGAAAAAGCAAAAAATTTCAGAATTGCACCTTGCAATGTGGAGATATTACTGTTTGTGCATTTACAATATTCATTGATTTTTGCCATTGAAAAACATGTTTTTCATATACCAGAAATGTTTGAAGCTACTGACTGAATGAAAGGAGCTGGCATCTCAATGTTTGAAGCTACTGACTGAATGAAAGGAGCTGGCATCTCACTCTCTTTGAATCTTCTTTATCATGCTAGGATTAACAGGAAAAAGCTAAAAATTTCAGAATTGCACCGTGCAATGTGGAGATATTACTGTTTGTGCATTTACAATATTCATTGATTTTTGCCATTGAAAAACATGTTTTTCATATACCAGAAATGTTTGAAGCTACTGACTGAATGAAAGGAGCTGGCATCTCACTCTCTTTGAATCTTTATCATGCTAGGATTAGCAGGAAAAAGCAAAAAATTTCAGAATTGCACCTTGCAATGTGGAGATATTACTGTTTGTGCATTTACAATATTCATTGATTTTTGCCATTGAAAAACATGTTTTTCATATACCAGAAATGTTTGAAGCTACTGACTGAATGAAAGGAGCTGGCATCTCACTCTCTTTGAATCTTCTTTATCATGCTAGGATTAACAGGAAAAAGCTAAAAATTTCAGAATTGCACCGTGCAATGTGGAGATATTACTGTTTGTGCATTTACAATATTCATTGATTTTTGCCATTGAAAAACATGTTTTTCATATACCAGAAATGTTTGAAGCTACTGACTGAATGAAAGGAGCTGGCATCTCACTCTCTTTGAATCTTCTTTATCATGCTAGGATTAGCAGGAAAAAGCAAAAAATTTCAGAATTGCACCTTGCAATGTGGAGATATTACTGTTTGTGCATTTACAATATTCATTGATTTTTGCCATTGAAAAACATGTTTTTCATATACCAGAAATGTTTGAAGCTACTGACTGAATGAAAGGAGCTGGCATCTCACTCTCTTTGAATCTTCTTTATCATGCTAGGATTAACAGGAAAAAGCAAAAAATTTCAGAATTGCACCTTGCAATGTGGAGATATTACTGTTTGTGCATTTACAATATTCATTGATTTTTGCCATTGAAAAACATGTTTTTCATATACCAGAAATGTTTGAAGCTACTGACTGAATGAAAGGAGCTGGCATCTCACTCTCTTTGAATCTTTATCATGCTAGGATTAGCAGGAAAAAGCAAAAAATTTCAGAATTGCACCTTGCAATGTGGAGATATTACTGTTTGTGCATTTACAATATTCATTGATTTTTGCCATTGAAAAACATGTTTTTCATATACCAGAAATGTTTGAAGCTACTGACTGAATGAAAGGAGCTGGCATCTCACTCTCTTTGAATCTTCTTTATCATGCTAGGATTAACAGGAAAAAGCTAAAAATTTCAGAATTGCACCGTGCAATGTGGAGATATTACTGTTTGTGCATTTACAATATTCATTGATTTTTGCCATTGAAAAACATGTTTTTCATATACCAGAAATGTTTGAAGCTACTGACTGAATGAAAGGAGCTGGCATCTCACTCTCTTTGAATCTTCTTTATCATGCTAGGATTAGCAGGAAAAAGCAAAAAATTTCAGAATTGCACCTTGCAATGTGGAGATATTACTGTTTGTGCATTTACAATATTCATTGATTTTTGCCATTGAAAAACATGTTTTTCATATACCAGAAATGTTTGAAGCTACTGACTGAATGAAAGGAGCTGGCATCTCACTCTCTTTGAATCTTCTTTATCATGCTAGGATTAACAGGAAAAAGCAAAAAATTTCAGAATTGCACCTTGCAATGTGGAGATATTACTGTTTGTGCATTTACAATATTCATTGATTTTTGCCATTGAAAAACATGTTTTTCATATACCAGAAATGTTTGAAGCTACTGACTGAATGAAAGGAGCTGGCATCTCACTCTCTTTGAATCTTCTTTATCATGCTAGGATTAGCAGGAAAAAGCAAAAAATTTCAGAATTGCACCTTGCAATGTGGAGATATTACTGTTTGTGCATTTACAATATTCATTGATTTTTGCCATTGAAAAACATGTTTTTCATATACCAGAAATGTTTGAAGCTACTGACTGAATGAAAGGAGCTGGCATCTCACTCTCTTTGAATCTTCTTTATCATGCTAGGATTAACAGGAAAAAGCAAAGAATTTCAGAATTGCACCTTGCAATGTGGAGATATTACTGTTTGTGCATTTACAATATTCATTGATTTTTGCCATTGAAAAACATGTTTTTCATATACCAGAAATGTTTGAAGCTACTGACTGAATGAAAGGAGCTGGCATCTCACTCTCTTTGAATCTTCTTTATCATGCTAGGATTAGCAGGAAAAAGCAAAAAATTTCAGAATTGCACCTTGCAATGTGGAGATATTACTGTTTGTGCATTTACAATATTCATTGATTTTTGCCATTGAAAAACATGTTTTTCATATACCAGAAATGTTTGAAGCTACTGACTGAATGAAAGGAGCTGGCATCTCACTCTCTTTGAATCTTCTTTATCATGCTAGGATTAACAGGAAAAAGCTAAAAATTTCAGAATTGCACCGTGCAATGTGGAGATATTACTGTTTGTGCATTTACAATATTCATTGATTTTTGCCATTGAAAAACATGTTTTTCATATACCAGAAATGTTTGAAGCTACTGACTGAATGAAAGGAGCTGGCATCTCACTCTCTTTGAATCTTCTTTATCATGCTAGGATTAGCAGGAAAAAGCAAAAAATTTCAGAATTGCACCTTGCAATGTGGAGATATTACTGTTTGTGCATTTACAATATTCATTGATTTTTGCCATTGAAAAACATGTTTTTCATATACCAGAAATGTTTGAAGCTACTGACTGAATGAAAGGAGCTGGCATCTCACTCTCTTTGAATCTTCTTTATCATGCTAGGATTAACAGGAAAAAGCTAAAAATTTCAGAATTGCACCGTGCAATGTGGAGATATTACTGTTTGTGCATTTACAATATTCATTGATTTTTGCCATTGAAAAACATGTTTTTCATATACCAGAAATGTTTGAAGCTACTGACTGAATGAAAGGAGCTGGCATCTCACTCTCTTTGAATCTTCTTTATCATGCTAGGATTAACAGAAAAAGCTAAAAATTTCAGAATTGCACCGTGCAATGTTGAGATATTACTGTTTGTGCATTTACAATATTCATTGATTTTTGCCATTAAAAAACATGTTTTTCATATACCAGAAATGTTTGAAGCTACTGACTGAATGAAAGGAGCTGGCATCTCACTCTCTTTGAATCTTCTTTATCATGCTAGGATTAGCAGGAAAAAGCAAAAAATTTCAGAATTGCACCTTGCAATGTGGAGATATTACTGTTTGTGCATTTACAATATTCATTGATTTTTGCCATTGAAAAACATGTTTTTCATATACCAGAAATGTTTGAAGCTACTGACTGAATGAAAGGAGCTGGCATCTCACTCTCTTTGAATCTTCTTTATCATGCTAGGATTAACAGGAAAAAGCAAAGAATTTCAGAATTGCACCTTGCAATGTGGAGATATTACTGTTTGTGCATTTACAATATTCATTGATTTTTGCCATTGAAAAACATGTTTTTCATATACCAGAAATGTTTGAAGCTACTGACTGAATGAAAGGAGCTGGCATCTCACTCTCTTTGAATCTTCTTTATCATGCTAGGATTAACAGGAAAAAGCTAAAAATTTCAGAATTGCACCGTGCAATGTGGAGATATTACTGTTTGTGCATTTACAATATTCATTGATTTTTGCCATTGAAAAACATGTTTTTCATATACCAGAAATGTTTGAAGCTACTGACTGAATGAAAGGAGCTGGCATCTCACTCTCTTTGAATCTTCTTTATCATGCTAGGATTAGCAGGAAAAAGCAAAAAATTTCAGAATTGCACCTTGCAATGTGGAGATATTACTGTTTGTGCATTTACAATATTCATTGATTTTTGCCATTGAAAAACATGTTTTTCATATACCAGAAATGTTTGAAGCTACTGACTGAATGAAAGGAGCTGGCATCTCACTCTCTTTGAATCTTCTTTATCATGCTAGGATTAACAGGAAAAAGCTAAAAATTTCAGAATTGCACCGTGCAATGTGGAGATATTACTGTTTGTGCATTTACAATATTCATTGATTTTTGCCATTGAAAAACATGTTTTTCATATACCAGAAATGTTTGAAGCTACTGACTGAATGAAAGGAGCTGGCATCTCACTCTCTTTGAATCTTCTTTATCATGCTAGGATTAGCAGGAAAAAGCAAAAAATTTCAGAATTGCACCTTGCAATGTGGAGATATTACTGTTTGTGCATTTACAATATTCATTGATTTTTGCCATTGAAAAACATGTTTTTCATATACCAGAAATGTTTGAAGCTACTGACTGAATGAAAGGAGCTGGCATCTCACTCTCTTTGAATCTTCTTTATCATGCTAGGATTAACAGGAAAAAGCAAAAAATTTCAGAATTGCACCTTGCAATGTGGAGATATTACTGTTTGTGCATTTACAATATTCATTGATTTTTGCCATTGAAAAACGTTTTTCATATACCAGAAATGTTTGAAGCTACTGACTGAATGAAAGGAGCTGGCATCTCACTCTCTTTGAATCTTCTTTATCATGCTAGGATTAACAGGAAAAAGCTAAAAATTTCAGAATTGCACCGTGCAATGTTGAGATATTACTGTTTGTGCATTTACAATATTCATTGATTTTTGCCATTGAAAAACATGTTTTTCATATACCAGAAATGTTTGAAGCTACTGACTGAATGAAAGGAGCTGGCATCTCACTCTCTTTGAATCTTCTTTATCATGCTAGGATTAGCAGGAAAAAGCAAAAAATTTCAGAATTGCACCTTGCAATGTGGAGATATTACTGTTTGTGCATTTACAATATTCATTGATGTTTGCCATTGAAAAACATGTTTTTCATATACCAGAAATGTTTGAAGCTACTGACTGAATGAAAGGAGCTGGCATCTCACTCTCTTTGAATCTTTATCATGCTAGGATTAGCAGGAAAAAGCAAAAAATTTCAGAATTGCACCTTGCAATGTGGAGATATTACTGTTTGTGCATTTACAATATTCATTGATTTTTGCCATTGAAAAACATGTTTTTCATATACCAGAAATGTTTGAAGCTACTGACTGAATGAAAGGAGCTGGCATCTCACTCTCTTTGAATCTTCTTTATCATGCTAGGATTAACAGGAAAAAGCTAAAAATTTCAGAATTGCACCGTGCAATGTGGAGATATTACTGTTTGTGCATTTACAATATTCATTGATTTTTGCCATTGAAAAACATGTTTTTCATATACCAGAAATGTTTGAAGCTACTGACTGAATGAAAGGAGCTGGCATCTCACTCTCTTTGAATCTTCTTTATCATGCTAGGATTAGCAGGAAAAAGCAAAAAATTTCAGAATTGCACCTTGCAATGTGGAGATATTACTGTTTGTGCATTTACAATATTCATTGATTTTTGCCATTGAAAAACATGTTTTTCATATACCAGAAATGTTTGAAGCTACTGACTGAATGAAAGGAGCTGGCATCTCACTCTCTTTGAATCTTCTTTATCATGCTAGGATTAACAGGAAAAAGCAAAAAATTTCAGAATTGCACCTTGCAATGTGGAGATATTACTGTTTGTGCATTTACAATATTCATTGATTTTTGCCATTGAAAAACATGTTTTTCATATACCAGAAATGTTTGAAGCTACTGACTGAATGAAAGGAGCTGGCATCTCACTCTCTTTGAATCTTCTTTATCATGCTAGGATTAACAGGAAAAAGCTAAAAATTTCAGAATTGCACCGTGCAATGTGGAGATATTACTGTTTGTGCATTTACAATATTCATTGATTTTTGCCATTGAAAAACATGTTTTTCATATACCAGAAATGTTTGAAGCTACTGACTGAATGAAAGGAGCTGGCATCTCACTCTGAATCTTCTTTATCATGCTAGGATTAGCAGGAAAAAGCAAAAAATTTCAGAATTGCACCTTGCAATGTGGAGATATTACTGTTTGTGCATTTACAATATTCATTGATTTTTGCCATTGAAAAACATGTTTTTCATATACCAGAAATGTTTGAAGCTACTGACTGAATGAAAGGAGCTGGCATCTCACTCTCTTTGAATCTTCTTTATCATGCTAGGATTAACAGGAAAAAGCTAAAAATTTCAGAATTGCACCGTGCAATGTGGAGATATTACTGTTTGTGCATTTACAATATTCATTGATTTTTGCCATTGAAAAACATGTTTTTCATATACCAGAAATGTTTGAAGCTACTGACTGAATGAAAGGAGCTGGCATCTCACTCTCTTTGAATCTTCTTTATCATGCTAGGATTAGCAGGAAAAAGCAAAAAATTTCAGAATTGCACCTTGCAATGTGGAGATATTACTGTTTGTGCATTTACAATATTCATTGATTTTTGCCATTGAAAAACATGTTTTTCATATACCAGAAATGTTTGAAGCTACTGACTGAATGAAAGGAGCTGGCATCTCACTCTCTTTGAATCTTCTTTATCATGCTAGGATTAACAGGAAAAAGCAAAGAATTTCAGAATTGCACCTTGCAATGTGGAGATATTACTGTTTGTGCATTTACAATATTCATTGATTTTTGCCATTGAAAAACATGTTTTTCATATACCAGAAATGTTTGAAGCTACTGACTGAATGAAAGGAGCTGGCATCTCACTCTCTTTGAATCTTCTTTATCATGCTAGGATTAACAGGAAAAAGCTAAAAATTTCAGAATTGCACCGTGCAATGTGGAGATATTACTGTTTGTGCATTTACAATATTCATTGATTTTTGCCATTGAAAAACATGTTTTTCATATACCAGAAATGTTTGAAGCTACTGACTGAATGAAAGGAGCTGGCATCTCACTCTCTTTGAATCTTCTTTATCATGCTAGGATTAGCAGGAAAAAGCAAAAAATTTCAGAATTGCACCTTGCAATGTGGAGATATTACTGTTTGTGCATTTACAATATTCATTGATTTTTGCCATTGAAAAACATGTTTTTCATATACCAGAAATGTTTGAAGCTACTGACTGAATGAAAGGAGCTGGCATCTCACTCTCTTTGAATCTTCTTTATCATGCTAGGATTAACAGGAAAAAGCTAAAAATTTCAGAATTGCACCGTGCAATGTGGAGATATTACTGTTTGTGCATTTACAATATTCATTGATTTTTGCCATTGAAAAACATGTTTTTCATATACCAGAAATGTTTGAAGCTACTGACTGAATGAAAGGAGCTGGCATCTCACTCTCTTTGAATCTTCTTTATCATGCTAGGATTAGCAGGAAAAAGCAAAAAATTTCAGAATTGCACCTTGCAATGTGGAGATATTACTGTTTGTGCATTTACAATATTCATTGATTTTTGCCATTGAAAAACGTTTTTCATATACCAGAAATGTTTGAAGCTACTGACTGAATGAAAGGAGCTGGCATCTCACTCTCTTTGAATCTTCTTTATCATGCTAGGATTAACAGGAAAAAGCTAAAAATTTCAGAATTGCACCGTGCAATGTTGAGATATTACTGTTTGTGCATTTACAATATTCATTGATTTTTGCCATTGAAAAACATGTTTTTCATATACCAGAAATGTTTGAAGCTACTGACTGAATGAAAGGAGCTGGCATCTCACTCTCTTTGAATCTTCTTTATCATGCTAGGATTAGCAGGAAAAAGCAAAAAATTTCAGAATTGCACCTTGCAATGTGGAGTTATTACTGTTTGTGCATTTACAATATTCATTGATTTTTGCCATTGAAAAACATGTTTTTCATATACCAGAAATGTTTGAAGCTACTGACTGAATGAAAGGAGCTGGCATCTCACTCTCTTTGAATCTTCTTTATCATGCTAGGATTAACAGGAAAAAGCTAAAAATTTCATAATTGCACCGTGCAATGTGGAGATATTACTGTTTGTGCATTTACAATATTCATTGATTTTTGCCATTGAAAAACATGTTTTTCATATACCAGAAATGTTTGAAGCTACTGACTGAATGAAAGGAGCTGGCATCTCACTCTCTTTGAATCTTCTTTATCATGCTAGGATTAGCAGGAAAAAGCAAAAAATTTCAGAATTGCACCTTGCAATGTGGAGATATTATTGTTTGTGCATTTACAATATTCATTGATTTTTGCCATTGAAAAACATGTTTTTCATATACCAGAAATGTTTGAAGCTACTGACTGAATGAAAGGAGCTGGCATCTCACTCTCTTTGAATCTTCTTTATCATGCTAGGATTAACAGGAAAAAGCTAAAAATTTCAGAATTGCACCGTGCAATGTGGAGATATTACTGTTTGTGCATTTACAATATTCATTGATTTTTGCCATTGAAAAACATGTTTTTCATATACCAGAAATGTTTGAAGCTACTGACTGAATGAAAGGAGCTGGCATCTCACTCTCTTTGAATCTTCTTTATCATGCTAGGATTAGCAGGAAAAAGCAAAAAATTTCAGAATTGCACCTTGCAATGTGGAGATATTACTGTTTGTGCATTTACAATATTCATTGATTTTTGCCATTGAAAAACATGTTTTTCATATACCAGAAATGTTTGAAGCTACTGACTGAATGAAAGGAGCTGGCATCTCACTCTCTTTGAATCTTCTTTATCATGCTAGGATTAACAGGAAAAAGCAAAAAATTTCAGAATTGCACCTTGCAATGTGGAGATATTACTGTTTGTGCATTTACAATATTCATTGATTTTTGCCATTGAAAAACATGTTTTTCATATACCAGAAATGTTTGAGGCTACTGACTGAATGAAAGGAGCTGGCATCTCACTCTCTTTGAATCTTCTTTATCATGCTAGGATTAACAGGAAAAAGCTAAAAATTTCAGAATTGCACCGTGCAATGTTGAGATATTACTGTTTGTGCATTTACAATATTCATTGATTTTTGCCATTGAAAAACATGTTTTTCATATACCAGAAATGTTTGAAGCTACTGACTGAATGAAAGGAGCTGGCATCTCACTCTCTTTGAATCTTCTTTATCATGCTAGGATTAGCAGGAAAAAGCAAAAAATTTCAGAATTGCACCTTGCAATGTGGAGATATTACTGTTTGTGCATTTACAATATTCATTGATTTTTGCCATTGAAAAACATGTTTTTCATATACCAGAAATGTTTGAAGCTACTGACTGAATGAAAGGAGCTGGCATCTCACTCTCTTTGAATCTTCTTTATCATGCTAGGATTAACAGGAAAAAGCTAAAAATTTCATAATTGCACCGTGCAATGTGGAGATATTACTGTTTGTGCATTTACAATATTCATTGATTTTTGCCATTGAAAAACATGTTTTTCATATACCAGAAATGTTTGAAGCTACTGACTGAATGAAAGGAGCTGGCATCTTACTCTCTTTGAATCTTCTTTATCATGCTAGGATTAGCAGGAAAAAGCAAAAAATTTCAGAATTGCACCTTGCAATGTGGAGATATTACTGTTTGTGCATTTACAATATTCATTGATTTTTGCCATTGAAAAACATGTTTTTCATATACCAGAAATGTTTGAAGCTACTGACTGAATGAAAGGAGCTGGCATCTCACTCTCTTTGAATCTTCTTTATCATGCTAGGATTAACAGGAAAAAGCTAAAAATTTCAGAATTGCACCATGCAATGTGGAGATATTACTGTTTGTGCATTTACAATATTCATTGATTTTTGCCATTGAAAAACATGTTTTTCATATACCAGAAATGTTTGAAGCTACTGACTGAATGAAAGGAGCTGGCATCTCACTCTCTTTGAATCTTCTTTATCATGCTAAGAGGAGCAGGAAAAAGCAAAAAATTTCAGAATTGCACCTTGCAATGCGGAGAAATTACTGTTTGTGCATTTACAATATTCATTGATTTTTGCCATTGAAAAACGTCCAGAAATGATTGAAGCTACTGACTGAATGAAAGGAGCTGGCATCTCACTCTCTTTGAATCTTCTTTATCATGCTAAGAGGAGCAGGAAAAAGCAAAAAATTTCAGAATTGCACCTTGCAATGCGGAGAAATTACTGTTTGTGCATTTACAATATTCATTGATTTTTGCCATTGAAAAACATCCAGAAATGATTGAAGCTACTGACTGAATGAAAGGAGCTGGCATCTCACTCTCTTTGAATCTTCTTTATCATGCTAAGAGGAGCAGGAAAAAGCAAAAAATTTCAGAATTGCACCTTGCAATGCGGAGAAATTACTGTTTGTGCATTTACAATATTCATTGATTTTTGCCATTGAAAAACGTCCAGAAATGATTGAAGCTACTGACTGAATGAAAGGAGCTGGCATCTCAGTCTCTTTGAATCTTCTTTATCATGCTAAGAGGAGCAGGAAAAAGCAAAAAATTTCAGAATTGCACCTTGCAATGCGGAGAAATTACTGTTTGTGCATCTACAATATTCATTGATTTTTGCCGTTGAAAAACGTCCAGAAATGATTGAAGCTACTGACTGAATGAAAGGAGCTGGCATCTCACTCTCTTTGAGTCTTCTTTACCATGCTAAGAGGAGCAGGAAAAAGCAAAAAATTTCAGAATTGCACCTTGCAATGCGGAGAAATTACTGTTTGTGCATTTACAATATTCATTGATTTTTGCCATTGAAAAACGTCCAGAAATGATTGAAGCTACTGACTGAATGAAAGGAGCTGGCATCTCACTCTCTTTGAATCTTCTTTATCATGCTAAGAGGAGCAGGAAAAAGCAAAAAATTTCAGAATTGCACCTTGCAATGCGGAGAAATTACTGTTTGTGCATTTACAATATTCATTGATTTTTGCCATTGAAAAACATCATGTTATTCATATACCAGAAATGATTGAAGCTACTGACTGAATGAAAGGAGCTGGCATCTCACTCTCTTTGAATCTTCTTTATCATGCTAAGAGGAGCAGGAAAAAGCAAAAAATTTCAGAATTGCACCTTGCAATGCGGAGAAATTACTGTTTGTGCATTTACAATATTCATTGATTTTTGCCATTGAAAAACATCATGTTATTCATATACCAGAAATGTTTGAAGCTACTGACTGAATGAAAGGAGCTGGCATCTCACTCTCTTTGAATCTTCTTTATCATACTAAGAGGAGCAGGAAAAAGCAAAAAATTTCAGAATTGCACCTTGCAATGCGGAGAAATTACTGTTTGTGCATTTACAATATTCATTGATTTTTGCCATTGAAAAACGTCCAGAAATGATTGAAGCTACTGACTGAATGAAAGGAGCTGGCATCTCACTCTCTTTGAATCTTCTTTATCATGCTAAGAGGAGCAGGAAAAAGCAAAAAATTTCAGAATTGCACCTTGCAATGCGGAGAAATTACTGTTTGTGCATTTACAATATTCATTGATTTTTGCCATTGAAAAACGTCCAGAAATGATTGAAGCTACTGACTGAATGAAAGGAGCTGGCATCTCACTCTCTTTGAATCTTCTTTATCATGCTAAGAGGAGCAGGAAAAAGCAAAAATTTCAGAATTGCACCTTGCAATGCGGAGAAATTACTGTTTGTGCATTTACAATATTCATTGATTTTTGCCATTGAAAAACATCATGTTATTCATATACCAGAAATGTTTGAAGCTACTGACTGAATGAAAGGAGCTGGCATCTCACTCTCTTTGAATCTTCTTTATCATGCTAAGAGGAGCAGGAAAAAGCAAAAAAATTCAGAATTGCACCTTGCAATGCGAAGAAATTACTGTTTGTGCATTTACAATATTCATTGATTTTTGCCATTGAAAAACATCATGTTATTCATATACCAGAAATGTTTGAAGCTACTGACTGAATGAAAGGAGCTGGCATCTCACTCTCTTTGAATCTTCTTTATCATGCTAAGAGGAGCAGGAAAAAGCAAAAAATTTCAGAATTGCACCTTGCAATGCGGAGAAATTACTGTTTGTGCATTTACAATATTCATTGATTTTTGCCATTGAAAAACGTCCAGAAATGATTGAAGCTACTGACTGAATGAAAGGAGCTGGCATCTCACTCTCTTTGAATCTTCTTTATCATGCTAAGAGGAGCAGGAAAAAGCAAAAAATTTCAGAATTGCACCTTGCAATGCGGAGAAATTACTGTTTGTGCATTTACAATATTCATTGATTTTTGCCATTGAAAAACATCATGTTATTCATATACCAGAAATGATTGAAGCTACTGACTGAATGAAAGGAGCTGGCATCTCACTCTCTTTGAATCTTCTTTATCATGCTAAGAGGAGCAGGAAAAAGCAAAAAATTTCAGAATTGCACCTTGCAATGCGGAGAAATTACTGTTTGTGCATTTACAATATTCATTGATTTTTGCCATTGAAAAACGTCCAGAAATGATTGAAGCTACTGACTGAATGAAAGGAGCTGGCATCTCACTCTCTTTGAATCTTCTTTATCATGCTAAGAGGAGCAGGAAAAAGCAAAAAATTTCAGAATTGCACCTTGCAATACGGAGAAATTACTGTTTGTGCATTTACAATATTCATTGATTTTTGCCATTGAAAAACGTCCAGAAATGATTGAAGCTACTGACTGAATGAAAGGAGCTGGCATCTCAGTCTCTTTGAATCTTCTTTATCATGCTAAGAGGAGCAGGAAAAAGCAAAAAATTTCAGAATTGCACCTTGCAATGCGGAGAAATTACTGTTTGTGCATCTACAATATTCATTGATTTTTGCCATTGAAAAACATCATGTTATTCATATACCAGAAATGTTTGAAGCTACTGACTGAATGAAAGGAGCTGGCATCTCACTCTATTTGAATCTTCTTTATCATGCTAAGAGGAGCAGGAAAAAGCAAAAAATTTCAGAATTGCACCTTGCAATGCGGAGAAATTACTGTTTGTGCATTTACAATATTCATTGATTTTTGCCATTGAAAAATGTCCAGAAATGATTGAAGCTACTGACTGAAAGGAGCTGGCATCTCACTCTCTTTGAATCTTCTTTATCATGCTAAGAGGAGCAGGAAAAAGCAAAAAATTTCAGAATTGCACCTTGCAATGCGGAGAAATTACTGTTTGTGCATTTACAATATTCATTGATTTTTGCCATTGAAAAACGTCCAGAAATGATTGAAGCTACTGACTGAATGAAAGGAGCTGGCATCTCACTCTCTTTGAATCTTCTTTATCATGCTAAGAGGAGCAGGAAAAAGCAAAAAAATTCAGAATTGCACCTTCCAATGCGGAGAAATTACTGTTTGTGCATTTAGAATATTCATTGATTTTTGCCATTGAAAAACATCATGTTATTCATATACCAGAAATGATTGAAGCTACTGACTGAATGAAAGGAGCTGGCATCTCACGCTCTTTGAATCTTCTTTTTCATGCTAAGAGGAGCAGGAAAAAGCAAAACATTTCAGAATTGCACCTTGCAATGCGGAGAAATTACTGTTTGTGCATTTACAATATTCATTGATTTTTGCCATTGAAAAACGTCCAGAAATGATTGAAGCTACTGACTGAATGAAAGGAGCTGGCATCTCACTCTCTTTGAATCTTCTTTATCATGCTAAGAGGAGCAGGAAAAAGCAAAAAATTTCAGAATTGCACCTTGCAATGCGGAGAAATTACTGCTTGTGCATTTACAATATTCATTGATTTTTGCCATTGAAAAACGTCCAGAAATGATTGAAGCTACTGACTGAATGAAAGGAGCTGGCATCTCACTCTCTTTGAGTCTTCTTTATCATGCTAAGAGGAGCAGGAAAAAGCAAAAAATTTCAGAATTGCACCTTGCAATGCGGAGAAATTACTGTTTGTGCATTTACAATATTCATTGATTTTTGCCATTGAAAAACGTCCAGAAATGATTAAAGCTACTGACTGAATGAAAGGAGCTGGCATCTCACTCTCTTTGAATCTTCTTTATCATGCTAAGAGGAGCAGGAAAAAGCAAAAAATTTCAGAATTGCACCTTGCAATGCGGAGAAATTACTGTTTGTGCATTTACAATATTCATTGATTTTTGCTATTGAAAAACGTCCAGAAATGATTGAAGCTACTGACTGAATGAAAGGAGCTGGCATCTCACTCTCTTTGAATCTTCTTTATCATGCTAAGAGGAGCAGGAAAAAGCAAAAAATTTCAGAATTGCACCTTGCAATGCGGAGAAATTACTGTTTGTGCATTTACAATATTCATTGATTTTTGCCGTTGAAAAACGTCCAGAAATGATTGAAGCTACTGACTGAATGAAAGGAGCTGGCATCTCATTCTCTTTGAATCTTCTTTATCATGCTAAGAGGAGCAGGAAAAAGCAAAAAATTTCAGAATTGCACCTTGCAATGCGGAGAAATTACTGTTTGTGCATTTACAATATTCATTGATTTTTGCCATTGAAAAACGTCCAGAAATGATTGAAGCTACTGACTGAATGAAAGGAGCTGGCATCTCACTCTCTTTGAATCTTCTTTATCATGCTAAGAGGAGCAGGAAAAAGCAAAAAATTTCAGAATTGCACCTTGCAATGCGGAGAAATTACTGTTTGTGCATTTACAATATTCATTGATTTTTGCCATTGAAAAACATCATGTTATTCATATTCCAGAAATGTTTGAAGCTACTGACTGAATGAAAGGAGCTGGCATCTCACTCTCTTTGAATCTTCTTTATCATGCTAAGAGGAGCAGGAAAAAGCAAAAAATTTCAGAATTGCACCTTGCAATGCGGAGAAATTACTGTTTGTGCATTTACAATATTCATTGATTTTTGCCATTGAAAAACGTCCAGAAATGATTGAAGCTACTGACTGAATGAAAGGAGCTGGCATCTCACTCTCTTTGAATCTTCTTTATCATGCTAAGAGGAGCAGGAAAAAGCAAAAAATTTCAGAATTGCACCTTGCAATGCGGAGAAATTACTGCTTGTGCATTTACAATATTCATTGATTTTTGCCATTGAAAAACGTCCAGAAATGATTGAAGCTACTGACTGAATGAAAGGAGCTGGCATCTCACTCTCTTTGAGTCTTCTTTATCATGCTAAGAGGAGCAGGAAAAAGCAAAAAATTTCAGAATTGCACCTTGCAATGCGGAGAAATTACTGTTTGTGCATTTACAATATTCATTGATTTTTGCCATTGAAAAACGTCCAGAAATGATTAAAGCTACTGACTGAATGAAAGGAGCTGGCATCTCACTCTCTTTGAATCTTCTTTATCATGCTAAGAGGAGCAGGAAAAAGCAAAAAATTTCAGAATTGCACCTTGCAATGCGGAGAAATTACTGTTTGTGCATTTACAATATTCATTGATTTTTGCTATTGAAAAACGTCCAGAAATGATTGAAGCTACTGACTGAATGAAAGGAGCTGGCATCTCACTCTCTTTGAATCTTCTTTATCATGCTAAGAGGAGCAGGAAAAAGCAAAAAATTTCAGAATTGCACCTTGCAATGCGGAGAAATTACTGTTTGTGCATTTACAATATTCATTGATTTTTGCCGTTGAAAAACGTCCAGAAATGATTGAAGCTACTGACTGAATGAAAGGAGCTGGCATCTCATTCTCTTTGAATCTTCTTTATCATGCTAAGAGGAGCAGGAAAAAGCAAAAAATTTCAGAATTGCACCTTGCAATGCGGAGAAATTACTGTTTGTGCATTTACAATATTCATTGATTTTTGCCATTGAAAAACGTCCAGAAATGATTGAAGCTACTGACTGAATGAAAGGAGCTGGCATCTCACTCTCTTTGAATCTTCTTTATCATGCTAAGAGGAGCAGGAAAAAGCAAAAAATTTCAGAATTGCACCTTGCAATGCGGAGAAATTACTGTTTGTGCATTTACAATATTCATTGATTTTTGCCATTAAAAAACATCATGTTATTCATATTCCAGAAATGTTTGAAGCTACTGACTGAATGAAAGGAGCTGGCATCTCACTCTCTTTGAATCTTCTTTATCATGCTAAGAGGAGCAGGAAAAAGCAAAAAATTTCAGAATTGCACCTTGCAATGCGGAGAAATTACTGTTTGTGCATTTACAATATTCATTGATTTTTGCCATTGAAAAACGTCCAGAAATGATTGAAGCTACTGACTGAATTAAAGGAGCTGGCATCTCACTCTCTTTGAATCTTCTTTATCATGCTAAGAGGAGCAGGAAAAAGCAAAAAATTTCAGAATTGCACCTTGCAATGCGGAGAAATTACTGTTTGTGCATTTACAATATTCATTGATTTTTGCTATTGAAAAACGTCCAGAAATGATTGAAGCTACTGACTGAATGAAAGGAGCTGGCATCTCACTCTCTTTGAATCTTCTTTATCATGCTAAGAGGAGCAGGAAAAAGCAAAAAATTTCAGAATTGCACCTTGCAATGCGGAGAAATTACTGTTTGTGCATTTACAATATTCATTGATTTTTGCCGTTGAAAAACGTCCAGAAATGATTGAAGCTACTGACTGAATGAAAGGAGCTGGCATCTCATTCTCTTTGAATCTTCTTTATCATGCTAAGAGGAGCAGGAAAAAGCAAAAAATTTCAGAATTGCACCTTGCAATGCGGAGAAATTACTGTTTGTGCATTTACAATATTCATTGATTTTTGCCATTGAAAAACGTCCAGAAATGATTGAAGCTACTGACTGAATGAAAGGAGCTGGCATCTCACTCTCTTTGAATCTTCTTTATCATGCTAAGAGGAGCAGGAAAAAGCAAAAAATTTCAGAATTGCACCTTGCAATGCGGAGAAATTACTGTTTGTGCATTTACAATATTCATTGATTTTTGCCATTGAAAAACATCATGTTATTCATATTCCAGAAATGTTTGAAGCTACTGACTGAATGAAAGGAGCTGGCATCTCACTCTCTTTGAATCTTCTTTATCATGCTAAGAGGAGCAGGAAAAAGCAAAAAATTTCAGAATTGCACCTTGCAATGCGGAGAAATTACTGTTTGTGCATTTACAATATTCATTGATTTTTGCCATTGAAAAACGTCCAGAAATGATTGAAGCTACTGACTGAATTAAAGGAGCTGGCATCTCACTCTCTTTGAATCTTCTTTATCATGCTAAGAGGAGCAGGAAAAAGCAAAAAATTTCAGAATTGCACCTTGCAATGCGGAGAAATTACTGTTTGTGCATTTACAATATTCATTGATTTTTGCCATTGAAAAACATCATGTTATTCATATACCAGAAATGATTGAAGCTACTGACTGAATGAAAGGAGCTGGCATCTCACTCTCTTTGAATCTTCTTTATCATGCTAAGAGGAGCAGGAAAAAGGAAAAAATTTCAGAATTGCACCTTGCAATGCGGAGAAATTACTGTTTGTGCATTTACAATATTCATTGATTTTTGCCATTGAAAAACGTCCAGAAATGATTGAAGCTACTGACTGAATGAAAGGAGCTGGCATCTCACTCTCTTTGAATCTTCTTTATCATGCTAAGAGGAGCAGGAAAAAGCAAAAAATTTCAGAATTGCACCTTGCAATGCGGAGAAATTACTGTTTGTGCATTTACAATATTCATTGATTTTTGCCATTGAAAAACATCATGTTATTCATATACCAGAAATGATTGAAGCTACTGACTGAATGAAAGGAGCTGGCATCTCACTCTCTTTGAATCTTCTTTATCATGCTAAGAGGAGCAGAAAAAAGCAAAAAATTTCAGAATTGCACCTTGCAATGCGGAGAAATTACTGTTTGTGCATTTACAATATTCATTGATTTTTGCCATTGAAAAACGTCCAGAAATGATTGAAGCTACTGACTGAATGAAAGGAGCTGGCATCTCACTCTCTTTGAATCTTCTTTATCATGCTAAGAGGAGCAGGAAAAAGCAAAAAATTTCAGAATTGCACCTTGCAATGCGGAGAAATTACTGTTTGTGCATTTACAATATTCATTGATTTTTGCCATTGAAAAACATCCAGAAATGATTGAAGCTACTGACTGAATGAAAGGAGCTGGCATCTCACTCTCTTTGAATCTTCTTTATCATGCTAAGAGGAGCAGGAAAAGGCAAAAAATTTCAGAATTGCACCTTGCAATGCGGAGAAATTACTGTTTGTGCATTTACAATATTCATTGATTTTTGCCATTGAAAAACATCATGTTATTCATATACCAGAAATGATTGAAGCTACTGACTGAATGAAAGGAGCTGGCATCTCACTCTCTTTGAATCTTCTTTATCATGCTAAGAGGAGCAGGAAAAAGCAAAAAATTTCAGAATTGCACCTTGCAATGCGGAGAAATTACTGTTTGTGCATTTACAATATTCATTTATTTTTGCCATTGAAAAACATCATGTTATTCATATACCAGAAATGATTGAAGCTACTGACTGAATGAAAGGAGCTGGCATCTCACTCTCTTTGAATCTTCTTTATCATGCTAAGAGGAGCAGGAAAAAGCAAAAAATTTCAGAATTGCACCTTGCAATGCGGAGAAATTACTGTTTGTGCATTTACAATATTCATTGATTTTTGCCATTGAAAAACGTCCAGAAATGATTGAAGCTACTGACTGAATGAAAGGAGCTGGCATCTCACTCTCTTTGAATCTTCTTTATCATGCTAAGAGGAGCAGGAAAAAGCAAAAAATTTCAGAATTGCACCTTGCAATGCGGAGAAATTACTGTTTGTGCATTTACAATATTCATTGATTTTTGCCATTGAAAAACATCATGTTATTCATATACCAGAAATGTTTGAAGCTACTGACTGAATGAAAGGAGCTGGCATCTCACTCTCTTTGAATCTTCTTTTTCATGCTAAGAGGAGCAGGAAAAAGCAAAACATTTCAGAATTGCACCTTGCAATGCGGAGAAATTACTGTTTGTGCATTTACAATATTCATTGATTTTTGCCATTGAAAAACGTCCAGAAATGATTGAAGCTACTGACTGAATGAAAGGAGCTGGCATCTCACTCTCTTTGAATCTTCTTTATCATGCTAAGAGGAGCAGGAAAAGGCAAAAAATTTCAGAATTGCACCTTGCAATGCGGAGAAATTACTGTTTGTGCATTTACAATATTCATTGATTTTTGCCATTGAAAAACATCATGTTATTCATATACCAGAAATGATTGAAGCTACTGACTGAATGAAAGGAGCTGGCATCTCACTCTCTTTGAATCTTCTTTATCATGCTAAGAGGAGCAGGAAAAAGCAAAAAATTTCAGAATTGCACCTTGCAATGCGGAGAAATTACTGTTTGTGCATTTACAATATTCATTTATTTTTGCCATTGAAAAACATCATGTTATTCATATACCAGAAATGATTGAAGCTACTGACTGAATGAAAGGAGCTGGCATCTCACTCTCTTTGAATCTTCTTTATCATGCTAAGAGGAGCAGGAAAAAGCAAAAAATTTCAGAATTGCACCTTGCAATGCGGAGAAATTACTGTTTGTGCATTTACAATATTCATTGATTTTTGCCATTGAAAAACATCATGTTATTTATATACCAGAAATGTTTGAAGATACTGACTGAATGAAAGGAGCTGGCATCTCACTCTCTTTGAATCTTCTTTATCATGCTAAGAGGAGCAGGAAAAAGCAAAAAATTTCAGAATTGCACCTTGCAATGCGGAGAAATTACTGTTTGTGCATTTACAATATTCATTGATTTTTGCCATTGAAAAACGTCCAGAAATGATTGAAGCTACTGACTGAATGAAAGGAGCTGGCATCTCACTCTCTTTGAATCTTCTTTATCATGCTAAGAGGAGCAGGAAAAGGCAAAAAATTTCAGAATTGCACCTTGCAATGCGGAGAAATTACTGTTTGTGCATTTACAATATTCATTGATTTTTGCCATTGAAAAACATCATGTTATTCATATACCAGAAATGTTTGAATCTACTGACTGAATGAAAGGAGCTGGCATCTCACTCTCTTTGAATCTTCTTTATCATGCTAAGAGGAGCAGGAAAAAGCAAAAAATTTCAGAATTGCACCTTGCAATGCGGAGAATTTACTGTTTGTGCATTTACAATATTCATTGATTTTTGCCATTGAAAAACGTCCAGAAATGATTGAAGCTACTGACTGAATGAAAGGAGCTGGCATCTCACTATCTTTGAATCTTCTTTATCATGCTAAGAGGAGCAGGAAAAGGCAAAAAATTTCAGAATTGCACCTTGCAATGCGGAGAAATTACTGTTTGTGCATTTACAATATTCATTGATTTTTGCCATTGAAAAACATCATGTTATTCATATACCAGAAATGATTGAAGCTACTGACTGAATGAAAGGAGCTGGCATCTCACTCTCTTTGAATCTTCTTTATCATGCTAAGAGGAGCAGGAAAAAGCAAAAAATTTCAGAATTGCACCTTGCAATGCGGAGAAATTACTGTTTGTGCATTTACAATATTCATTGATTTTTGCCATTGAAAAACATCATGTTATTCATATACCAGAAATGATTGAAGCTACTGACTGAATGAAAGGAGCTGGCATCTCAGTCTCTTTGAATCTTCTTTATCATGCTAAGAGGAGCAGGAAAAAGCAAAAAATTTCAGAATTGCACCTTGCAATGCGGAGAAATTACTGCTTGTGCATTTACAATATTCATTGATTTTTGCCATTGAAAAACGTCCAGAAATGATTGAAGCTACTGACTGAATGAAAGGAGCTGGCATCTCACTCTCTTTGAATCTTCTTTATCATGCTAAGAGGAGCAGGAAAAAGCAAAAAATTTCAGAATTGCACCTTGCAATATGGAGAAATTACTGTTTGTGCATTTACAATATTCATTGATTTTTGCCATTGAAAAACGTCCAGAAATGATTGAAGCTACTGACTGAATGAAAGGAGCTGGCATCTCACTCTCTTTGAATCTTCTTTATCATGCTAAGAGGAGCAGGAAAAAGCAAAAAATTTCAGAATTGCACCTTGCAATGCGGAGAAATTACTGTTTGTGCATTTACAATATTCATTGATTTTTGCCATTGAAAAACGTCCAGAAATGATTGAAGCTACTGACTGAATGAAAGGAGCTGGCATCTCACTCTCTTTGAATCTTCTTTATCATGCTAAGAGGAGCAGGAAAAAGCAAAAAATTTCAGAATTGCACCTTGCAATGCGGAGAAATTACTGTTTGTGCATTTACAATATTCATTGATTTTTGCCGTTGAAAAACGTCCAGAAATGATTGAAGCTACTGACTGAATGAAAGGAGCTGGCATCTCACTCTCTTTGAATATTCTTTATCATGCTAAGAGGAGCAGGAAAAAGCAAAAAATTTCAGAATTGCACCTTGCAATGCGGAGAAATTACTGTTTGTGCATTTACAATATTCATTGATTTTTGCCATTGAAAAACATCCAGAAATGATTGAAGCTACTGACTGAATGAAAGGAGCTGGCATCTCACTCTCTTTGAATCTTCTTTATCATGCTAAGAGGAGCAGGAAAAAGCAAAAAATTTCAGAATTGCACCTTGCAATGCGGAGAAATTACTGTTTGTGCATTTACAATATTCATTGATTTTTGCCATTGTTAAACATCATGTTATTCATATACCAGAAATGATTGAAGCTACTGACTGAATGAAAGGAGCTGGCATCTCACTCTCTTTGAATCTTCTTTATCATGCTAAGAGGAGCAGGAAAAAGCAAAAAATTTCAGAATTGCACCTTGCAATGCGGAGAAATTACTGTTTGTGCATTTACAATATTCATTGATTTTTGCCATTGAAAAACGTCCAGAAATGTTTGAAGCTACTGACTGAATGAAAGGAGCTGGCATCTCACTCTCTTTGAATCTTCTTTATCATGCTAAGAGGAGCAGGAAAAAGCAAAAAATTTCAGAATTGCACCTTGCAATGCGGAGAAATTACTGTTTGTGCATTTACAATATTCATTGATTTTTGCCATTGAAAAACATCATGTTATTCATATACCAGAAATGATTGAAGCTACTGACTGAATGAAAGGAGCTGGCATCTCACTCTCTTTGAATCTTCTTTATCATGCTAAGAGGAGCAGGAAAAAGCAAAAAATTTCAGAATTGCACCTTGCAATGCGGAGAAATTACTGTTTGTGCATTTACAATATTCATTGATTTTTGCCATTGAAAAACGTCCAGAAATGATTGAAGCTACTGACTGAATGAAAGGAGCTGGCATCTCACTCTCTTTGAATCTTCTTTATCATGCTAAGAGGAGCAGGAAAAAGCAAAAAATTTCAGAATTGCACCTTGCAATGCGGAGAAATTACTGTTTGTGCATTTACAATATTCATTGATTTTTGCCATTGAAAAACATCATGTTATTCATATACCAGAAATGATTGAAGCTACTGACTGAATGAAAGGAGCTGGCATCTCACTCTCTTTGAATCTTCTTTTTCATGCTAAGAGGAGCAGGAAAAAGTAAAAAATTTCAGAATTGCACCTTGCAATGCGGAGAAATTACTGTTTGTGCATTTACAATATTCATTGATTTTTGCCATTGAAAAACGTCCAGAAATGATTGAAGCTACTGACTGAATGAAAGGAGCTGGCATCTCAGTCTCTTTGAATCTTCTTTATCATGCTAAGAGGAGCAGGAAAAAGCAAAAAATTTCAGAATTGCACCTTGCAATGCGGAGAAATTACTGCTTGTGCATTTACAATATTCATTGATTTTTGCCATTGAAAAACGTCCAGAAATGATTGAAGCTACTGACTGAATGAAAGGAGCTGGCATCTCACTCTCTTTGAATCTTCTTTACCATGCTAAGAGGAGCAGGAAAAAGCAAAAAATTTCAGAATTGCACCTTGCAATACGGAGAAATTACTGTTTGTGCATTTACAATATTCATTGATTTTTGCCATTGAAAAACGTCCAGAAATGATTGAAGCTACTGACTGAATGAAAGGAGCTGGCATCTCACTCTGTTTGAATCTTCTTTATCATGCTAAGAGGAGCAGGAAAAAGCAAAAAATTTCAGAATTGCACCTTGCAATGCGGAGAAATTACTGTTTGTGCATTTACAATATTCATTGATTTTTGCCATTGAAAAACGTCCAGAAATGATTGAAGCTACTGACTGAATGAAAGGAGCTGGCATCTCACTCTCTTTGAATCTTCTTTATCATGCTAAGAGGAGCAGGAAAAAGCAAAAAATTTCAGAATTGCACCTTGCAATGCGGAGAAATTACTGTTTGTGCATTTACAATATTCATTGATTTTTGCCGTTGAAAAACGTCCAGAAATGATTGAAGCTACTGACTGAATGAAAGGAGCTGGCATCTCACTCTCTTTGAATCTTCTTTATCATGCTAAGAGGAGCAGGAAAAAGCAAAAAATTTCAGAATTGCACCTTGCAATGCGGAGAAATTACTGTTTGTGCATTTACAATATTCATTGATTTTTGCCATTGAAAAACATCCAGAAATGATTGAAGCTACTGACTGAATGAAAGGAGCTGGCATCTCACTCTCTTTGAATCTTCTTTATCATGCTAAGAGGAGCAGGAAAAAGCAAAAAATTTCAGAATTGCACCTTGCAATGCGGAGAAATTACTGTTTGTGCATTTACAATATTCATTGATTTTTGCCATTGTTAAACATCATGTTATTCATATACCAGAAATGATTGAAGCTACTGACTGAATGAAAGGAGCTGGCATCTCACTCTCTTTGAATCTTCTTTATCATGCTAAGAGGAGCAGGAAAAAGCAAAAAATTTCAGAATTGCACCTTGCAATGCGGAGAAATTACTGTTTGTGCATTTACAATATTCATTGATTTTTGCCATTGAAAAACGTCCAGAAATGTTTGAAGCTACTGACTGAATGAAAGGAGCTGGCATCTCACTCTCTTTGAATCTTCTTTATCATGCTAAGAGGAGCAGGAAAAAGCAAAAAATTTCAGAATTGCACCTTGCAATGCGGAGAAATTACTGTTTGTGCATTTACAATATTCATTGATTTTTGCCATTGAAAAACGTCCAGAAATGATTGAAGCTACTGACTGAATGAAAGGAGCTGGCATCTCACTCTCTTTGAATCTTCTTTATCATGCTAAGAGGAGCAGGAAAATGCAAAAAATTTCAGAATTGCTCCTTGCAATGCGGAGAAATTACTGTTTGTGCATTTACAATATTCATTGATTTTTGCCATTGAAAAACATCATGTTATTCATATACCAGAAATGTTTGAAGCTACTGACTGAATGAAAGGAGCTGGCATGTCACTCTCTTTGAATCTTCTTTTTCATGCTAAAAGGAGCAGGAAAAAGCAAAAAATTTCAGAATTGCACCTTGCAATGCGGAGAAATTACTGTTTGTGCATTTACAATATTCATTGATTTTTGCCATTGAAAAACGTCCAGAAATGATTGAAGCTACTGACTGAATGAAAGGAGCTGGCATCTCACTCTCTTTGAATATTCTTTATCATGCTAAGAGGAGCAGGAAAAAGCAAAAAATTTCAGAATTGCACCTTGCAATGCGGAGAAATTACTGTTTGTGCATTTACAATATTCATTGATTTTTGCCATTGAAAAACATCATGTTATTCATATACCAGAAATGTTTGAAGCTACTGACTGAATGAAAGGAGCTGGCATCTCACTCTCTTTGAATCTTCTTTATCATGCTAAGAGGAGCAGGAAAAAGCAAAAAATTTCAGAATTGCACCTTGCAATGCGAATAAATTACTGTTTGTGCATTTACAATATTCATTGATTTTTGCCATTGAAAAACGTCCAGAAATGATTGAAGCTACTGACTGAATGAAAGGAGCTGGCATCTCACTCTCTTTGAATCTTCTTTATCATGCTAAGAGGAGCAGGAAAAGGCAAAAAATTTCAGAATTGCACCTTGCAATGCGGAGAAATTACTGTTTGTGCATTTACAATATTCATTGATTTTTGCCATTGAAAAACATCATGTTATTCATATACCAGAAATGTTTGAAGCTACTGACTGAATGAAAGGAGCTGGCATCTCACTCTCTTTGAATCTTCTTTATCATGCTAAGAGGAGCAGGAAAAAGCAAAAAATTTCAGAATTGCACCTTGCAATGCGAATAAATTACTGTTTGTGCATTTACAATATTCATTGATTTTTGCCATTGAAAAACATCATGTTATTCATATACCAGAAATGATTGAAGCTACTGACTGAATGAAAGGAGCTGGCATCTCACTCTCTTTGAATCTTCTTTATCATGCTAAGAGGAGCAGGAAAAAGCAAAAAATTTCAGAATTGCACCTTGCAATGCGGAGAAATTACTGTTTGTGCATTTACAATATTCATTGATTTTTGCCATTGAAAAACATCATGTTATTCATATACCAGAAATGATTGAAGCTACTGACTGAATGAAAGGAGCTGGCATCTCACTCTCTTTGAATCTTCTTTATCATGCTGAGGAGCAGGAAAAAGCAAAAAATTTCAGAATTGCACCTCGCAATGCGGAGAAATTACTGTTTGTGCATTTACAATATTCATTGATTTTTGCCATTGAAAAACGTCCAGAAATGATTGAAGCTACTGACTGAATGAAAGGAGCTGGCATCTCACTCTCTTTGATTCTTCTTTATCATGCTAAGAGGAGCAGGAAAAAGCAAAAAATTTCAGAATTGCACCTTGCAATGCGGAGAAATTGCTGTTTGTGCATTTACAAAATTCATTGATTTTTGCCATTGAAAAACATCATGTTATTCATATACCAGAAATGTTTGAAGCTACTGACTGAATGAAAGGAGCTGGCATCTCACTCTCTTTGAATCTTCTTTATCATGCTAAGAGGAGCAGGAAAAAGCAAAAAATTTCAGAATTGCACCTTGCAATGCGGAGAAATTACTGTTTGTGCATTTACAATATTCATTGATTTTTGCCATTGAAAAACGTCCAGAAATGATTGAAGCTACTGACTGAATGAAAGGAGCTGGCATCTCACTCTCTTTGAATCTTCTTTATCATGCTAAGAGGAGCAGGAAAAAGCAAAAAATTTCAGAATTGCACCTTGCAATGCGGAGAAAATACTGTTTGTGCATTTACAATATACATTGATTTTTGCCATTGAAAAACGTCCAGAAATGATTGAAGCTACTGACTGAATGAAAGGAGCTGGCATCTCACTCTCTTTGAATCTTCTTTATCATGCTAAGAGGAGCAGGAAAAAGCAAAAAATTTCAGAATTGCACCTTGCAATGCGGAGAAATTACTGTTTGTGCATTTACAATATACATTGATTTTTGCCATTGAAAAACGTCCAGAAATGATTGAAGCTACTGACTGAATGAAAGGAGCTGGCATCTCACTCTCTTTGAATCTTCTTTATCATGCTAAGAGGAGCAGGAAAAAGCAAAAAATTTCAGAATTGCACCTTGCAATGCGGAGAAATTACTGTTTGTGCATTTACAATATTCATTGATTTTTGCCATTGAAAAACGTCCAGAAATGATTGAAGCTACTGACTGAATGAAAGGAGCTGGCATCTCACTCTCTTTGAATCTTCTTTATCATGCTAAGAGGAGCAGGAAAAAGCAAAAAATTTCAGAATTGCACCTTGCAATGCGGAGAAATTACTGTTTGTGCATTTACAATATTCATTGATTTTTGCCATTGAAAAACGTCCAGAAATGATTGAACCTACCGACTGAATGAAAGGAGCTGGCATCTCACTCTCTTTGAATCTTCTTTATCATGCTAAGAGGAGCAGGAAAAAGCAAAAAATTTCAGAATTACACCTTGCAATGCGGAGAAATTACTGTTTGTGCATTTACAATATTCATTGATTTTTGCCGTTGAAAAACGTCCAGAAATGATTGAAGCTACTGACTGAATGAAAGGAGCTGGCATCTCACTCTCTTTGAATCTTCTTTATCATGCTAAGAGGAGCAGGAAAAAGCAAAAAATTTCAGAATTGCACCTTGCAATGCGGAGAAATTACTGTTTGTGCATTTACAATATTCATTGATTTTTGCCATTGAAAAACATCATGTTATTCATATACCAAAAATGATTGAAGCTACTGAGTGAATGAAAGGAGCTGGCATCTCACTCTCTTTGAATCTTCTTTATCATGCTAAGAGGAGCAGGAAAAAGCAAAAAATTTCAGAATTGCACCTTGCAATGCGGAGAAATTACTGTTTGTGCATTTACAATATTCATTGATTTTTGCCATTGAAAAACGTCCAGAAATGATTGAAGCTACTGACTGAATGAAAGGAGCTGGCATCTCACTCTCTTTGAATCTTCTTTATCATGCTAAGAGGAGCAGGAAAAAGCAAAAAATTTCAGAATTGCACCTTGCAATGCGGAGAAATTACTGTTTGTGCATTTACAATATTCATTGATTTTTGCCATTGAAAAACATCATGTTATTCATATACCAGAAATGTTTGAAGCTACTGACTGAATGAAAGGAGCTGGCATGTCACTCTCTTTGAATCTTCTTTATCATGCTAAGAGGAGCAGGAAAAAGCAAAAAATTTCAGAATTGCACCTTGCAATGCGGAGAAATTACTGTTTGTGCATTTACAATATTCATTGATTTTTGCCATTGAAAAACGTCCAGAAATGATTGAAGCTACTGACTGAATGAAAGGAGCTGGCATCTCACTCTCTTTGAATCTTCTTTATCATGCTAAGAGGAGCAGGAAAAAGCAAAAAATTTCAGAATTGCACCTTGCAATGCGGAGAAATTACTGTTTGTGCATTTACAATATTCATTGATTTTTGCCATTGAAAAACATCATGTTATTCATATACCAGAAATGATTGAAGCTACTGACTGAATGAAAGGAGCTGGCATCTCACTCTCTTTGAATCTTCTTTATCATGCTAAGAGGAGCAGGAAAAAGCAAAAAATTTCAGAATTGCACCTTGCAATGCGGAGAAATTACTGTTTGTGCATTTACAATATTCATTGATTTTTGCCATTGAAAAACGTCCAGAAATGATTGAAGCTACTGACTGAATGAAAGGAGCTGGCATCTCACTCTCTTTGAATCTTCTTTATCATGCTAAGAGGAGCAGGAAAAAGCAAAAAATTTCAGAATTGCACCTTGCAATGCGGAGAAATTACTGTTTGTGCATTTACAATATTCATTGATTTTTGCCATTGAAAAACATCATGTTATTCATATACCAGAAATGTTTGAAGCTACTGACTGAATGAAAGGAGCTGGAATCTCACTCTCTTTGAATCTTCTTTATCATGCTAAGAGGAGCAGGAAAAAGCAAAAAATTTCAGAATTGCACCTTGCAATGCGGAGAAATTACTGTTTGTGCATTTACAATATTCATTGATTTTTGCCATTGAAAAACGTCCAGAAATGATTGAAGCTACTGACTGAATGAAAGGAGCTGGCATCTCACTCTCTTTGAATCTTCTTTATCATGCTAAGAGGAGCAGGAAAAGGCAAAAAATTTCAGAATTGCACCTTGCAATGCGGAGAAATTACTGTTTGTGCATTTACAATATTCATTGATTTTTGCCATTGAAAAACATCATGTTATTCATATACCAGAAATGTTTGAAGCTACTGACTGAATGAAAGGAGCTGGCATCTCACTCTCTTTGAATCTTCTTTATCATGCTAAGAGGAGCAGGAAAAACCAAAAAATTTCAGAATTGCACCTTGCAATGCGAATAAATTACTGTTTGTGCATTTACAATATTCATTGATTTTTGCCATTGAAAAACATCATGTTATTCATATACCAGAAATGATTGAAGCTACTGACTGAATGAAAGGAGCTGGCATCTCACTCTCTTTGAATCTTCTTTATCATGCTAAGAGGAGCAGGAAAAAGCAAAACATTTCAGAATTGCACCTTGCAATGCGGAGAAATTACTGTTTGTGCATTTACAATATTCATTGATTTTTGCCATTGAAAAACATCATGTTATTCACATACCAGAAATGATTGAAGCTACTGACTGAATGAAAGGAGCTGGCATCTCACTCTCTTTGAATCTTCTTTATCATGCTAAGAGGAGCAGGAAAAAGCAAAAAATTTCAGAATTGCACCTCGCAATGCGGAGAAATTACTGTTTGTGCATTTACAATATTCATTGATTTTTGCCATTGAAAAACGTCCAGAAATGATTGAAGCTACTGACTGAATGAAAGGAGCTGGCATCTCACTCTCTTTGAATCTTCTTTATCATGCTAAGAGGAGCAGGAAAAAGCAAAAAATTTCAGAATTGCACCTTGCAATGCGGAGAAATTGCTGTTTGTGCATTTACAAAATTCATTGATTTTTGCCATTGAAAAACATCATGTTATTCATATACCAGAAATGTTTGAAGCTACTGACTGAATGAAAGGAGCTGGCATCTCACTCTCTTTGAATCTTCTTTATCATGCTAAGAGGAGCAGGAAAAAGGAAAAAATTTCAGAATTGCACCTTGCAATGCGGAGAAATTACTGTTTGTGCATTTACAATATTCATTGATTTTTGCCATTGAAAAACGTCCAGAAATGATTGAAGCTACTGACTGAATGAAAGGAGCTGGCATCTCACTCTCTTTGAATCTTCTTTATCATGCTAAGAGGAGCAGGAAAAAGCAAAAAATTTCAGAATTGCACCTTGCAATGCGGAGAAATTACTGTTTGTGCATTTACAATATACATTGATTTTTGACATTGAAAAACGTCCAGAAATGATTGAAGCTACTGACTGAATGAAAGGAGCTGGCATCTCACTCTCTTTGAATCTTCTTTATCATGCTAAGAGGAGCAGGAAAAGGCAAAAAATTTCAGAATTGCACCTTGCAATGCGGAGAAATTACTGTTTGTGCATTTACAATATTCATTGATTTTTGCCATTGAAAAACATCATGTTATTCATATACCAGAAATGTTTGAAGCTACTGACTGAATGAAAGGAGCTGGCATCTCACTCTCTTTGAATCTTCTTTATCATGCTAAGAGGAGCAGGAAAAACCAAAAAATTTCAGAATTGCACCTTGCAATGCGAATAAATTACTGTTTGTGCATTTACAATATTCATTGATTTTTGCCATTGAAAAACATCATGTTATTCATATACCAGAAATGATTGAAGCTACTGACTGAATGAAAGGAGCTGGCATCTCACTCTCTTTGAATCTTCTTTATCATGCTAAGAGGAGCAGGAAAAAGCAAAACATTTCAGAATTGCACCTTGCAATGCGGAGAAATTACTGTTTGTGCATTTACAATATTCATTGATTTTTGCCATTGAAAAACATCATGTTATTCACATACCAGAAATGATTGAAGCTACTGACTGAATGAAAGGAGCTGGCATCTCACTCTCTTTGAATCTTCTTTATCATGCTAAGAGGAGCAGGAAAAAGCAAAAAATTTCAGAATTGCACCTCGCAATGCGGAGAAATTACTGTTTGTGCATTTACAATATTCATTGATTTTTGCCATTGAAAAACGTCCAGAAATGATTGAAGCTACTGACTGAACGAAAGGAGCTGGCATCTCACTCTCTTTGAATCTTCTTTATCATGCTAAGAGGAGCAGGAAAAAGCAAAAAATTTCAGAATTGCACCTTGCAATGCGGAGAAATTGCTGTTTGTGCATTTACAAAATTCATTGATTTTTGCCATTGAAAAACATCATGTTATTCATATACCAGAAATGTTTGAAGCTACTGACTGAATGAAAGGAGCTGGCATCTCACTCTCTTTGAATCTTCTTTATCATGCTAAGAGGAGCAGGAAAAAGCAAAAAATTTCAGAATTGCACCTTGCAATGCGGAGAAATTACTGTTTGTGCATTTACAATATTCATTGATTTTTGCCATTGAAAAACGTCCAGAAATGATTGAAGCTACTGACTGAATGAAAGGAGCTGGCATCTCACTCTCTTTGAATCTTCTTTATCATGCTAAGAGGAGCAGGAAAAAGCAAAAAATTTCAGAATTGCACCTTGCAATGCGGAGAAATTACTGTTTGTGCATTTACAATATACATTGATTTTTGCCATTGAAAAACGTCCAGAAATGATTGAAGCTACTGACTGAATGAAAGGAGCTGGCATCTCACTCTCTTTGAATCTTCTTTATCATGCTAAGAGGAGCAGGAAAAAGCAAAAAATTTCAGAATTGCACCTTGCAATGCGGAGAAATTACTGTTTGTGCATTTACAATATTCATTGATTTTTGCCATTGAAAAAAGTCCAGAAATGATTGAAGCTACTGACTGAATGAAAGGAGCTGGCATCTCACTCTCTTTGAATCTTCTTTATCATGCTAAGAGGAGCAGGAAAAAGCAAAAAATTTCAGAATTGCACCTTGCAATGCGGAGAAATTACTGTTTGTGCATTTACAATATTCATTGATTTTTGCCATTGAAAAACATCATGTTATTCATATACCAGAAATGATTGAAGCTACTGACTGAATGAAAGGAGCTGGCATCTCACTCTCTTTGAATCTTCTTTATCATGCTAAGAGGAGCAGGAAAAAGCAAGAAATTTCAGAATTGCACCTTGCAATGCGGAGAAATTACTGTTTGTGCATTTACAATATTCATTGATTTTTGCCATTGAAAAACATCATGTTATTCATATACCAGAAATGTTTGAAGCTACTGACTGAATGAAAGGAGCTGGCATCTCACTCTCTTTGAATCTTCTTTATCATGCTAAGAGGAGCAGGAAAAAGCAAAAAATTTCAGAATTGCACCTTGCAATGTGGAGAAATTACTGTTTGTGCATTTACAATATTCATTGATTTTTACCATTGAAAAACGTCCAGAAATGATTGAAGCTACTGACTGAATGAAAGTAGCTGCCATCTCACTCTCTTTGAATCTTTTTTATCATGCTAAGAGGAGCAGGAAAAAGCAAAAAATTTCAGACTTGCACCTTGCAATGCGGAGAAATTACTGTTTGTGCATTTACAATATTCATTGATTTTTGCCATTGAAAAACATCATGTTATTCATATACCAGAAATGTTTGAAGCTACTGACTGAATGAAAGGAGCTGGCATCTCACTCTCTTTGAATCTTCTTTATCATGCTAAGAGGAGCAGGAAAAAGCAAAAAATTTCAGAATTGCACCTTGCAATGCGGAGAAATTACTTTTTGTGCATTTACAATATTCATTGATTTTTGCCATTGAAAAACGTCCAGAAATGATTGAAGCTACTGACTGAATGAAAGGAGCTGGCATCTCACTCTCTTTGAATCTTCTTTATCATGCTAAGAGGAGCAGGAAAAAGCAAAAAATTTCAGAATTGCACCTTGCAATGCGGAGAAATTACTGTTTGTGCATTTACAATATTCATTGATTTTTGCCATTGAAAAACGTCCAGAAATGATTGAAGCTACTGACTGAATGAAAGGAGCTGGCATCTCACTCTCTTTGAATCTTCTTTATCATGCTAAGAGGAGCAGGAAAAAGCAAAAAATTTCAGAATTGCACCTTGCAATGCGGAGAAATTACTGTTTGTGCATTTACAATATTCATTGATTTTTGCCATTGAAAAACATGTAATTCATATACCAGAAATGTTTGAAGCTACTGACTGAATGAAAGGAGCTGGCACCTCACTCTCTTTGAATCTTCTTTATCATGCTAAGAGGAGCGGGAAAAAGTAAAAAATTTCAGAATTGCACCTTGCAATGCGGAGAAATTACTGTTTGTGCATTTACAATATTCATTGATTTTTGCCATTGAAAAACGTCCAGAAATGATTGAAGGTACTGACTGAATGAAAGGAGCTGGCATCTCACTCTCTTTGAATCTTCTTTATCATGCTAAGAGGAGCAGGAAAAAGCAAAAAATTTCAGAATTGCACCTTGCAATGCGGAGAAATTGCTGTTTGTGCATTTACAAAATTCATTGATTTTTGCCATTGAAAAACATCATGTTATTCATATACCAGAAATGTTTGAAGCTACTGACTGAATGAAAGGAGCTGGCATCTCACTCTCTTTGAATCTTCTTTATCATGCTAAGAGGAGCAGGAAAAAGCAAAAAATTTCAGAATTGCACCTTGCAATGCGGAGAAATTACTGTTTGTGCATTTACAATATTCATTGATTTTTGCCATTGAAAAACGTCCAGAAATGATTGAAGCTACTGACTGAATGAAAGGAGCTGGCATCTCACTCTCTTTGAATCTTCTTTATCATGCTAAGAGGAGCAGGAAAAAGCAAAAAATTTCAGAATTGCACCTTGCAATGCGGAGAAATTACTGTTTGTGCATTTACAATATACATTGATTTTTGCCATTGAAAAACGTCCAGAAATGATTGAAGCTACTGACTGAATGAAAGGAGCTGGCATCTCACTCTCTTTGAATCTTCTTTATCATGCTAAGAGGAGCAGGAAAAAGCAAAAAATTTCAGAATTGCACCTTGCAATGCGGAGAAATTACTGTTTGTGCATTTACAATATTCATTGATTTTTGCCATTGAAAAAAGTCCAGAAATGATTGAAGCTACTGACTGAATGAAAGGAGCTGGCATCTCACTCTCTTTGAATCTTCTTTATCATGCTAAGAGGAGCAGGAAAAAGCAAAAAATTTCAGAATTGCACCTTGCAATGCGGAGAAATTACTGTTTGTGCATTTACAATATTCATTGATTTTTGCCATTGAAAAACATCATGTTATTCATATACCAGAAATGATTGAAGCTACTGACTGAATGAAAGGAGCTGGCATCTCACTCTCTTTGAATCTTCTTTATCATGCTAAGAGGAGCAGGAAAAAGCAAGAAATTTCAGAATTGCACCTTGCAATGCGGAGAAATTACTGTTTGTGCATTTACAATATTCATTGATTTTTGCCATTGAAAAACATCATGTTATTCATATACCAGAAATGTTTGAAGCTACTGACTGAATGAAAGGAGCTGGCATCTCACTCTCTTTGAATCTTCTTTATCATGCTAAGAGGAGCAGGAAAAAGCAAAAAATTTCAGAATTGCACCTTGCAATGTGGAGAAATTACTGTTTGTGCATTTACAATATTCATTGATTTTTACCATTGAAAAACGTCCAGAAATGATTGAAGCTACTGACTGAATGAAAGTAGCTGCCATCTCACTCTCTTTGAATCTTTTTTATCATGCTAAGAGGAGCAGGAAAAAGCAAAAAATTTCAGACTTGCACCTTGCAATGCGGAGAAATTACTGTTTGTGCATTTACAATATTCATTGATTTTTGCCATTGAAAAACATCATGTTATTCATATACCAGAAATGTTTGAAGCTACTGACTGAATGAAAGGAGCTGGCATCTCACTCTCTTTGAATCTTCTTTATCATGCTAAGAGGAGCAGGAAAAAGCAAAAAATTTCAGAATTGCACCTTGCAATGCGGAGAAATTACTTTTTGTGCATTTACAATATTCATTGATTTTTGCCATTGAAAAACGTCCAGAAATGATTGAAGCTACTGACTGAATGAAAGGAGCTGGCATCTCACTCTCTTTGAATCTTCTTTATCATGCTAAGAGGAGCAGGAAAAAGCAAAAAATTTCAGAATTGCACCTTGCAATGCGGAGAAATTACTGTTTGTGCATTTACAATATTCATTGATTTTTGCCATTGAAAAACGTCCAGAAATGATTGAAGCTACTGACTGAATGAAAGGAGCTGGCATCTCACTCTCTTTGAATCTTCTTTATCATGCTAAGAGGAGCAGGAAAAAGCAAAAAATTTCAGAATTGCACCTTGCAATGCGGAGAAATTACTGTTTGTGCATTTACAATATTCATTGATTTTTGCCATTGAAAAACATGTAATTCATATACCAGAAATGTTTGAAGCTACTGACTGAATGAAAGGAGCTGGCACCTCACTCTCTTTGAATCTTCTTTATCATGCTAAGAGGAGCGGGAAAAAGTAAAAAATTTCAGAATTGCACCTTGCAATGCGGAGAAATTACTGTTTGTGCATTTACAATATTCATTGATTTTTGCCATTGAAAAACGTCCAGAAATGATTGAAGGTACTGACTGAATGAAAGGAGCTGGCATCTCACTCTCTTTGAATCTTCTTTATCATGCTAAGAGGAGCAGGAAAAAGCAAAAAATTTCAGAATTGCACCTTGCAATGCGGAGAAATTACTGTTTGTGCATTTACAATATTCATTGATTTTTGCCATTGAAAAACGTCCAGAAATGATTGAAGCTACTGACTGAATGAAAGGAGCTGGCATCTCACTCTCTTTGAATCTTCTTTATCATGCTAAGAGGAGCAGGAAAAAGCAAAAAATTTCAGAATTGCACCTTGCAATGCGGAGAAATTACAGTTTGTGCATTTACAATATTCATTGATTTTTGCCATTGAGAAACGTCCAGAAATGATTGAAGCTACTGACTGAATGAAAGGAGCTGGCATCTCACTCTCTTTGAATCTTCTTTATCATGCTAAGAGGAACAGGAAAAAGCAAAAAATTTCAGAATTGCACCTTGCAATGCGGAGAAATTACTGTTTGTGCATTTACAATATTCATTGATTTTTGCCATTGAAAAACATCATGTTATTTATATACCAGAAATGTTTGAAGCTACTGACTGAATGAAAGGAGCTGGCATCTCACTCTCTTTGAATCTTCTTTATCATGCTAAGAGGAGCAGGAAAAAGCAAAAAATTTCAGAATTGCACCTTGCAATGTGGAGAAATTACTGTTTGTGCATTTACAATATTCATTGATTTTTACCATTGAAAAACGTCCAGAAATGATTGAAGCTACTGACTGAATGAAAGTAGCTGGCATCTCACTCTCTTTGAATTTTCTTTATCATGCTAAGAGGAGCAGGAAAAAGCAAAAAATTTCAGACTTGCACCTTGCAATGCGGAGAAATTACTGTTTGTGCATTTACAATATTCATTGATTTTTGCCATTGAAAAACATCATGTTATTCATATACCAGAAATGTTTGAAGCTACTGACTGAATGAAAGGAGCTGGCATCTCACTCTCTTTGAATCTTCTTTATCATGCTAAGAGGAGCAGGAAAAAGCAAAAAATTTCAGAATTGCACCTTGCAATGCGGAGAAATTACTGTTTGTGCATTTACAATATTCATTGATTTTTGCCATTGAAAAACATCATGTTATTCATATACCAGAAATGTTTGAAGCTACTGACTGAATGAAAGGAGCTGGCATCTCAATCTCTTTGAATCTTCTTTATCATGCTAAGAGGAGCAGGATAAAGCAAAAAATTTCAGAATTGCACCTTGCAATGTGGAGAAATTACTGTTTGTGCATTTACAATATTCATTGATTTTTACCATTGAAAAACGTCCAGAAATGATTGAAGCTACTGACTGAATGAAAGTAGCTGGCATCTCACTCTCTTTGAATCTTCTTTATCATGCTAAGAGGAGCAGGAAAAAGCAAAAAATTTCAGACTTGCACCTTGCAATGCGGAGAAATTACTGTTTGTGCATTTACAATATTCATTGATTTTTGCCATTGAAAAACATCATGTTATTCATATACCAGAAATGTTTGAAGCTACTGACTGAATGAAAGGAACTGGCATCTCACTCTCTTTGAATCTTCTTTATCATTCTAAGAGGAGCAGGAAAAAGCAAAAAATTTCAGAATTGCACCTTGCAATGCGGAGAAATTACTGTTTGTGCATTTACAATATTCATTGATTTTTGCCATTGAAAAACGTCCAGAAATGATTGAAGCTACTGACTCAATGAATGGAGCTGGCATCTCACTCTCTTTGAATCTTCTTTATCATGCTAAGAGGAGCAGGAAAAAGCAAAAAATTTCAGAATTGCACCTTGCAATGCGGAGAAATTACAGTTTGTGCATTTACAATATTCATTGATTTTTGCCATTGAAAAACGTCCAGAAATGATTGAAGCTACTGACTGAATGAAAGGAGCTGGCATCTCACTCTCTTTGAATCTTCTTTATCATGCTAAGAGGAGCAGGAAAAAGCAAAAAATTTCAGAATTGCACCTTGCAATGCGGAGAAATTACAGTTTGTGCATTTACAATATTCATTGATTTTTGCCATTGAAAAACGTCCAGAAATGATTGAAGCTACTGACTGAATGAAAGGAGCTGGCATCTCACTCTCTTTGAATCTTCTTTATCATGCTAAGAGGAGCAGGAAAAAGCAAAAAATTTCAGAATTGCACCTTGCAATGCGGAGAAATTACTGTTTGTGCATTTACAATATACATTGATTTTTGCCATTGAAAAACGTCCAGAAATGATTGAAGCTACTGACTGAATGAAAGGAGCTGGCATCTCACTCTCTTTGAATCTTCTTTATCATGCTAAGAGGAGCAGGAAAAAGCAAAAAATTTCAGAATTGCACCTTGCAATGCGGAGAAATTACTGTTTGTGCATTTACAATATTCATTGATTTTTGCCGTTGAAAAAAGTCCAGAAATGATTGAAGCTACTGACTGAATGAAAGGAGCTGGCATCTCACTCTCTTTGAATCTTCTTTATCATGCTAAGAGGAGCAGGAAAAAGCAAAAAATTTCAGAATTGCACCTTGCAATGCGGAGAAATTACTGTTTGTGCATTTACAATATTCATTGATTTTTGCCATTGAAAAACATCATGTTATTCATATACCAGAAATGATTGAAGCTACTGACTGAATGAAAGGAGCTGGCATCTCACTCTCTTTGAATCTTCTTTATCATGCTAAGAGGAGCAGGAAAAAGCAAGAAATTTCAGAATTGCACCTTGCAATGCGGAGAAATTACTGTTTGTGCATTTACAATATTCATTGATTTTTGCCATTGAAAAACATCATGTTATTCATATACCAGAAATGTTTGAAGCTACTGACTGAATGAAAGGAGCTGGCATCTCACTCTCTTTGAATCTTCTTTATCATGCTAAGAGGAGCAGGAAAAAGCAAAAAATTTCAGAATTGCACCTTGCAATGCGGAGAAATTACTGTTTGTGCATTTACAATATTCATTGATTTTTGCCATTGAAAAACGTCCAGAAATGATTGAAGCTACTGACTGAATGAAAGGAGCTGGCATCTCACTCTCTTTGAATCTTCTTTATCATGCTAAGAGGAGCAGGAAAAAGCAAAAAATTTCAGAATTGCACCTTGCAATGCGGAGAAATTACTGTTTGTGCATTTACAATATTCATTGATTTTTGCCATTGAAAAACGTCCAGAAATGATTGAAGCTACTGACTGAATGAAAGGAGCTGGCATCTCACTCTCTTTGAATCTTCTTTATCATGCTAAGAGGAGCAGGAAAAAGCAAAAAATTTCAGAATTGCACCTTGCAATGCGGAGAAATTACTGTTTGTGCATTTACAATATTCATTGATTTTTGCCATTGAAAAACATGTTATTCATATACCAGAAATGTTTGAAGCTACTGACTGAATGAAAGGAGCTGGCACCTCACTCTCTTTGAATCTTCTTTATCATGCTAAGAGGAGCGGGAAAAAGCAAAAAATTTCAGAATTGCACCTTGCAATGCGGAAAAATTACTGTTTGTGCATTTACAATATTCATTGATTTTTGCCATTGAAAAACGTCCAGAAATGATTGAAGGTACTGACTGAATGAAAGGAGCTGGCATCTCACTCTCTTTGAATCTTCTTTATCATGCTAAGAGGAGCAGGAAAAAGCAAAAAATTTCAGAATTGCACCTTGCAATGCGGAGAAATTACTGTTTGTGCATTTACAATATTCATTGATTTTTGCCATTGAAAAACGTCCAGAAATGATTGAAGCTACTGACTGAATGAAAGGAGCTGGCATCTCACTCTCTTTGAATCTTCTTTATCATGCTAAGAGGAGCAGGAAAAAGCAAAAAATTTCAGAATTGCACCTTGCAATGCGGAGAAATTACAGTTTGTGCATTTACAATATTCATTGATTTTTGCCATTGAAAAACATCCAGAAATGATTGAAGCTACTGACTGAATGAAAGGAGCTGGCATCTCACTCTCTTTGAATCTTCTTTATCATGCTAAGAGGAGCAGGAAAAAGCAAAAAATTTCAGAATTGCACCTTGCAATGCGGAGAAATTACTGTTTGTGCATTTACAATATTCATTGATTTTTGCCATTGAAAAACATCATGTTATTCATATACCAGAAATGTTTGAAGCTACTGACTGAATGAAAGGAGCTGGCATCTCACTCTCTTTCAATCTTCTTTATCATGCTAAGAGGAGCAGGAAAAAGCAAAAAATTTCAGAATTGCACCTTGCAATGCGGAGAAATTACTGTTTGTGCATTTACAATATTCATTGATTTTTGCCGTTGAAAAAAGTCCAGAAATGATTGAAGCTACTGACTGAATGAAAGGAGCTGGCATCTCACTCTCTTTGAATCTTCTTTATCATGCTAAGAGGAGCAGGAAAAAGCAAAAAATTTCAGAATTGCACCTTGCAATGCGGAGAAATTACTGTTTGTGCATTTACAATATTCATTGATTTTTGCCATTGAAAAACATCATGTTATTCATATACCAGAAATGATTGAAGCTACTGACTGAATGAAAGGAGCTGGCATCTCACTCTCTTTGAATCTTCTTTATCATGCTAAGAGGAGCAGGAAAAAGCAAGAAATTTCAGAATTGCACCTTGCAATGCGGAGAAATTACTGTTTGTGCATTTACAATATTCATTGATTTTTGCCATTGAAAAACATCATGTTATTCATATACCAGAAATGTTTGAAGCTACTGACTGAATGAAAGGAGCTGGCATCTCACTCTCTTTGAATCTTCTTTATCATGCTAAGAGGAGCAGGAAAAAGCAAAAAATTTCAGAATTGCACCTTGCAATGTGGAGAAATTACTGTTTGTGCATTTACAATATTCATTGATTTTTACCATTGAAAAACGTCCAGAAATGATTGAAGCTACTGACTGAATGAAAGTAGCTGCCATCTCACTCTCTTTGAATCTTTTTTATCATGCTAAGAGGAGCAGGAAAAAGCAAAAAATTTCAGACTTGCACCTTGCAATGCGGAGAAATTACTGTTTGTGCATTTACAATATTCATTGATTTTTGCCATTGAAAAACATCATGTTATTCATATACCAGAAATGTTTGAAGCTACTGACTGAATGAAAGGAGCTGGCATCTCACTCTCTTTGAATCTTCTTTATCATGCTAAGAGGAGCAGGAAAAAGCAAAAAATTTCAGAATTGCACCTTGCAATGCGGAGAAATTACTTTTTGTGCATTTACAATATTCATTGATTTTTGCCATTGAAAAACGTCCAGAAATGATTGAAGCTACTGACTGAATGAAAGGAGCTGGCATCTCACTCTCTTTGAATCTTCTTTATCATGCTAAGAGGAGCAGGAAAAAGCAAAAAATTTCAGAATTGCACCTTGCAATGCGGAGAAATTACTGTTTGTGCATTTACAATATTCATTGATTTTTGCCATTGAAAAACGTCCAGAAATGATTGAAGCTACTGACTGAATGAAAGGAGCTGGCATCTCACTCTCTTTGAATCTTCTTTATCATGCTAAGAGGAGCAGGAAAAAGCAAAAAATTTCAGAATTGCACCTTGCAATGCGGAGAAATTACTGTTTGTGCATTTACAATATTCATTGATTTTTGCCATTGAAAAACATGTAATTCATATACCAGAAATGTTTGAAGCTACTGACTGAATGAAAGGAGCTGGCACCTCACTCTCTTTGAATCTTCTTTATCATGCTAAGAGGAGCGGGAAAAAGCAAAAAATTTCAGAATTGCACCTTGCAATGCGGAGAAATTACTGTTTGTGCATTTACAATATTCATTGATTTTTGCCATTGAAAAACGTCCAGAAATGATTGAAGCTACTGACTGAATGAAAGGAGCTGGCATCTCACTCTCTTTGAATCTTCTTTATCATGCTAAGAGGAGCAGGAAAAAGCAAAAAATTTCAGAATTGCACCTTGCAATGCGGAGAAATTACTGTTTGTGCATTTACAATATTCATTGATTTTTGCCATTGAGAAACGTCCAGAAATGATTGAAGCTACTGACTGAATGAAAGGAGCTGGCATCTCACTCTCTTTGAATCTTCTTTATCATGCTAAGAGGAACAGGAAAAAGCAAAAAATTTCAGAATTGCACCTTGCAATGCGGAGAAATTACTGTTTGTGCATTTACAATATTCATTGATTTTTGCCATTGAAAAACATCGTGTTATTTATATACCAGAAATGTTTGAAGCTACTGACTGAATGAAAGGAGCTGGCATCTCACTCTCTTTGAATCTTCTTTATCATGCTAAGAGGAGCAGGAAAAAGCAAAAAATTTCAGAATTGCACCTTGCAATGTGGAGAAATTACTGTTTGTGCATTTACAATATTCATTGATTTTTACCATTGAAAAACGTCCAGAAATGATTGAAGCTACTGACTGAATGAATGTAGCTGGCATCTCACTCTCTTTGAATTTTCTTTATCATGCTAAGAGGAGCAGGAAAAAGCAAAAAATTTCAGACTTGCACCTTGCAATGCGGAGAAATTACTGTTTGTGCATTTACAATATTCATTGATTTTTGCCATTGAAAAACATCATGTTATTCATATACCAGAAATGTTTGAAGCTACTGACTGAATGAAAGGAGCTGGCATCTCACTCTCTTTGAATCTTCTTTATCATGCTAAGAGGAGCAGGAAAAAGCAAAAAATTTCAGAATTGCACCTTGCAATGCGGAGAAATTACAGTTTTTGCATTTACAATATTCATTGATTTTTGCCATTGAGAAACGTCCAGAAATGATTGAAGCTACTGACTGAATGAAAGGAGCTGGCATCTCACTCTCTTTGAATCTTCTTTATCATGCTAAGAGGAACAGGAAAAAGCAAAAAATTTCAGAATTGCACCTTGCAATGCGGAGAAATTACTGTTTGTGCATTTACAATATTCATTGATTTTTGCCATTGAAAAACATCGTGTTATTTATATACCAGAAATGTTTGAAGCTACTGACTGAATGAAAGGAGCTGGCATCTCACTCTCTTTGAATCTTCTTTATCATGCTAAGAGGAGCAGGAAAAAGCAAAAAATTTCAGAATTGCACCTTGCAATGTGGAGAAATTACTGTTTGTGCATTTACAATATTCATTGATTTTTACCATTGAAAAACGTCCAGAAATGATTGAAGCTACTGACTGAATGAATGTAGCTGGCATCTCACTCTCTTTGAATTTTCTTTATCATGCTAAGAGGAGCAGGAAAAAGCAAAAAATTTCAGACTTGCACCTTGCAATGCGGAGAAATTACTGTTTGTGCATTTACAATATTCATTGATTTTTGCCATTGAAAAACATCATGTTATTCATATACCAGAAATGTTTGAAGCTACTGACTGAATGAAAGGAGCTGGCATCTCACTCTCTTTGAATCTTCTTTATCATGCTAAGAGGAGCAGGAAAAAGCAAAAAATTTCAGAATTGCACCTTGCAATGCGGAGAAATTACTTTTTGTGCATTTACAATATTCATTGATTTTTGCCATTGAAAAACGTCCAGAAATGATTGAAGCTACTGACTGAATGAAAGGAGCTGGCATCTCACTCTCTTTGAATCTTCTTTATCATGCTAAGAGGAGCAGGAAAAAGCAAAAAATTTCAGAATTGCACCTTGCAATGCGGAGAAATTACTGTTTGTGCATTTACAATATTCATTGATTTTTGCCATTGAAAAACGTCCAGAAATGATTGAAGCTACTGACTGAATGAAAGGAGCTGGCATCTCACTCTCTTTGAATCTTCTTTATCATGCTAAGAGGAGCAGGAAAAAGCAAAAAATTTCAGAATTGCACCTTGCAATGCGGAGAAATTACTGTTTGTGCATTTACAATATTCATTGATTTTTGCCATTGAAAAACATGTAATTCATATACCAGAAATGTTTGAAGCTACTGACTGAATGAAAGGAGCTGGCACCTCACTCTCTTTGAATCTTCTTTATCATGCTAAGAGGAGCGGGAAAAAGCAAAAAATTTCAGAATTGCACCTTGCAATGCGGAGAAATTACTGTTTGTGCATTTACAATATTCATTGATTTTTGCCGTTGAAAAAAGTCCAGAAATGATTGAAGCTACTGACTGAATGAAAGGAGCTGGCATCTCACTCTCTTTGAATCTTCTTTATCATGCTAAGAGGAGCAGGAAAAAGCAAAAAATTTCAGAATTGCACCTTGCAATGCGGAGAAATTACTGTTTGTGCATTTACAATATTCATTGATTTTTGCCATTGAAAAACATCATGTTATTCATATACCAGAAATGATTGAAGCTACTGACTGAATGAAAGGAGCTGGCATCTCACTCTCTTTGAATCTTCTTTATCATGCTAAGAGGAGCAGGAAAAAGCAAGAAATTTCAGAATTGCACCTTGCAATGCGGAGAAATTACTGTTTGTGCATTTACAATATTCATTGATTTTTGCCATTGAAAAACATCATGTTATTCATATACCAGAAATGTTTGAAGCTACTGACTGAATGAAAGGAGCTGGCATCTCACTCTCTTTGAATCTTCTTTATCATGCTAAGAGGAGCAGGAAAAAGCAAAAAATTTCAGAATTGCACCTTGCAATGCGGAGAAATTACTGTTTGTGCATTTACAATATTCATTGATTTTTGCCATTGAAAAACGTCCAGAAATGATTGAAGCTACTGACTGAATGAAAGGAGCTGGCATCTCACTCTCTTTGAATCTTCTTTATCATGCTAAGAGGAGCAGGAAAAAGCAAAAAATTTCAGAATTGCACCTTGCAATGCGGAGAAATTACTGTTTGTGCATTTACAATATTCATTGATTTTTGCCATTGAAAAACGTCCAGAAATGATTGAAGCTACTGACTGAATGAAAGGAGCTGGCATCTCACTCTCTTTGAATCTTCTTTATCATGCTAAGAGGAGCAGGAAAAAGCAAAAAATTTCAGAATTGCACCTTGCAATGCGGAGAAATTACTGTTTGTGCATTTACAATATTCATTGATTTTTGCCATTGAAAAACATGTTATTCATATACCAGAAATGTTTGAAGCTACTGACTGAATGAAAGGAGCTGGCACCTCACTCTCTTTGAATCTTCTTTATCATGCTAAGAGGAGCGGGAAAAAGCAAAAAATTTCAGAATTGCACCTTGCAATGCGGAAAAATTACTGTTTGTGCATTTACAATATTCATTGATTTTTGCCATTGAAAAACGTCCAGAAATGATTGAAGGTACTGACTGAATGAAAGGAGCTGGCATCTCACTCTCTTTGAATCTTCTTTATCATGCTAAGAGGAGCAGGAAAAAGCAAAAAATTTCAGAATTGCACCTTGCAATGCGGAGAAATTACTGTTTGTGCATTTACAATATTCATTGATTTTTGCCATTGAAAAACGTCCAGAAATGATTGAAGCTACTGACTGAATGAAAGGAGCTGGCATCTCACTCTCTTTGAATCTTCTTTATCATGCTAAGAGGAGCAGGAAAAAGCAAAAAATTTCAGAATTGCACCTTGCAATGCGGAGAAATTACAGTTTGTGCATTTACAATATTCATTGATTTTTGCCATTGAAAAACATCCAGAAATGATTGAAGCTACTGACTGAATGAAAGGAGCTGGCATCTCACTCTCTTTGAATCTTCTTTATCATGCTAAGAGGAGCAGGAAAAAGCAAAAAATTTCAGAATTGCACCTTGCAATGCGGAGAAATTACTGTTTGTGCATTTACAATATTCATTGATTTTTGCCATTGAAAAACATCATGTTATTCATATACCAGAAATGTTTGAAGCTACTGACTGAATGAAAGGAGCTGGCATCTCACTCTCTTTGAATCTTCTTTATCATGCTAAGAGGAGCAGGAAAAAGCAAAAAATTTCAGAATTGCACCTTGCAATGCGGAGAAATTACTTTTTGTGCATTTACAATATTCATTGATTTTTGCCATTGAAAAACGTCCAGAAATGATTGAAGCTACTGACTGAATGAAAGGAGCTGGCATCTCACTCTCTTTGAATCTTCTTTATCATGCTAAGAGGAGCAGGAAAAAGCAAAAAATTTCAGAATTGCACCTTGCAATGCGGAGAAATTACTGTTTGTGCATTTACAATATTCATTGATTTTTGCCATTGAAAAATGTCCAGAAATGATTGAAGCTACTGACTGAATGAAAGGAGCTGGCATCTCACTCTCTTTGAATCTTCTTTATCATGCTAAGAGGAGCAGGAAAAAGCAAAAAATTTCAGAATTGCACCTTGCAATGCGGAGAAATTACTGTTTGTGCATTTACAATATTCATTGATTTTTGCCATTGAAAAACATGTAATTCATATACCAGAAATGTTTGAAGCTACTGACTGAATGAAAGGAGCTGGCACCTCACTCTCTTTGAATCTTCTTTATCATGCTAAGAGGAGCGGGAAAAAGCAAAAAATTTCAGAATTGCACCTTGCAATGCGGAGAAATTACTGTTTGTGCATTTACAATATTCATTGATTTTTGCCATTGAAAAACGTCCAGAAATGATTGAAGCTACTGACTGAATGAAAGGAGCTGGCATCTCACTCTCTTTGAATCTTCTTTATCATGCTAAGAGGAGCAGGAAAAAGCAAAAAATTTCAGAATTGCACCTTGCAATGCGGAGAAATTACTGTTTGTGCATTTACAATATTCATTGATTTTTGCCATTGAAAAACGTCCAGAAATGATTGAAGCTACTGACTGAATGAAAGGAGCTGGCATCTCACTCTCTTTGAATCTTCTTTATCATGCTAAGAGGAGCAGGAAAAAGCAAAAAATTTCAGAATTGCACCTTGCAATGCGGAGAAATTACAGTTTTTGCATTTACAATATTCATTGATTTTTGCCATTGAGAAACGTCCAGAAATGATTGAAGCTACTGACTGAATGAAAGGAGCTGGCATCTCACTCTCTTTGAATCTTCTTTATCATGCTAAGAGGAACAGGAAAAAGCAAAAAATTTCAGAATTGCACCTTGCAATGCGGAGAAATTACTGTTTGTGCATTTACAATATTCATTGATTTTTGCCATTGAAAAACATCGTGTTATTTATATACCAGAAATGTTTGAAGCTACTGACTGAATGAAAGGAGCTGGCATCTCACTCTCTTTGAATCTTCTTTATCATGCTAAGAGGAGCAGGAAAAAGCAAAAAATTTCAGAATTGCACCTTGCAATGTGGAGAAATTACTGTTTGTGCATTTACAATATTCATTGATTTTTACCATTGAAAAACGTCCAGAAATGATTGAAGCTACTGACTGAATGAATGTAGCTGGCATCTCACTCTCTTTGAATTTTCTTTATCATGCTAAGAGGAGCAGGAAAAAGCAAAAAATTTCAGACTTGCACCTTGCAATGCGGAGAAATTACTGTTTGTGCATTTACAATATTCATTGATTTTTGCCATTGAAAAACATCATGTTATTCATATACCAGAAATGTTTGAAGCTACTGACTGAATGAAAGGAGCTGGCATCTCACTCTCTTTGAATCTTCTTTATCATGCTAAGAGGAGCAGGAAAAAGCAAAAAATTTCAGAATTGCACCTTGCAATGCGGAGAAATTACTTTTTGTGCATTTACAATATTCATTGATTTTTGCCATTGAAAAACGTCCAGAAATGATTGAAGCTACTGACTGAATGAAAGGAGCTGGCATCTCACTCTCTTTGAATCTTCTTTATCATGCTAAGAGGAGCAGGAAAAAGCAAAAAATTTCAGAATTGCACCTTGCAATGCGGAGAAATTACTGTTTGTGCATTTACAATATTCATTGATTTTTGCCATTGAAAAACGTCCAGAAATGATTGAAGCTACTGACTGAATGAAAGGAGCTGGCATCTCACTCTCTTTGAATCTTCTTTATCATGCTAAGAGGAGCAGGAAAAAGCAAAAAATTTCAGAATTGCACCTTGCAATGCGGAGAAATTACTGTTTGTGCATTTACAATATTCATTGATTTTTGCCATTGAAAAACATGTAATTCATATACCAGAAATGTTTGAAGCTACTGACTGAATGAAAGGAGCTGGCACCTCACTCTCTTTGAATCTTCTTTATCATGCTAAGAGGAGCGGGAAAAAGCAAAAAATTTCAGAATTGCACCTTGCAATGCGGAGAAATTACTGTTTGTGCATTTACAATATTCATTGATTTTTGCCATTGAAAAACGTCCAGAAATGATTGAAGCTACTGACTGAATGAAAGGAGCTGGCATCTCACTCTCTTTGAATCTTCTTTATCATGCTAAGAGGAGCAGGAAAAAGCAAAAAATTTCAGAATTGCACCTTGCAATGCGGAGAAATTACTGTTTGTGCATTTACAATATTCATTGATTTTTGCCATTGAAAAACGTCCAGAAATGATTGAAGCTACTGACTGAATGAAAGGAGCTGGCATCTCACTCTCTTTGAATCTTCTTTATCATGCTAAGAGGAGCAGGAAAAAGCAAAAAATTTCAGAATTGCACCTTGCAATGCGGAGAAATTACAGTTTTTGCATTTACAATATTCATTGATTTTTGCCATTGAGAAACGTCCAGAAATGATTGAAGCTACTGACTGAATGAAAGGAGCTGGCATCTCACTCTCTTTGAATCTTCTTTATCATGCTAAGAGGAACAGGAAAAAGCAAAAAATTTCAGAATTGCACCTTGCAATGCGGAGAAATTACTGTTTGTGCATTTACAATATTCATTGATTTTTGCCATTGAAAAACATCATGTTATTTATATACCAGAAATGTTTGAAGCTACTGACTGAATGAAAGGAGCTGGCATCTCACTCTCTTTGAATCTTCTTTATCATGCTAAGAGGAGCAGGAAAAAGCAAAAAATTTCAGAATTGCACCTTGCAATGTGGAGAAATTACTGTTTGTGCATTTACAATATTCATTGATTTTTACCATTGAAAAACGTCCAGAAATGATTGAAGCTACTGACTGAATGAATGTAGCTGGCATCTCACTCTCTTTGAATTTTCTTTATCATGCTAAGAGGAGCAGGAAAAAGCAAAAAATTTCAGAATTGCACCTTGCAATGTGGAGAAATTACTGTTTGTGCATTTACAATATTCATTGATTTTTACCATTGAAAAACGTCCAGAAATGATTGAAGCTACTGACTGAATGAAAGTAGCTGCCATCTCACTCTCTTTGAATCTTTTTTATCATGCTAAGAGGAGCAGGAAAAAGCAAAAAATTTCAGACTTGCACCTTGCAATGCGGAGAAATTACTGTTTGTGCATTTACAATATTCATTGATTTTTGCCATTGAAAAACATCATGTTATTCATATACCAGAAATGTTTGAAGCTACTGACTGAATGAAAGGAGCTGGCATCTCACTCTCTTTGAATCTTCTTTATCATGCTAAGAGGAGCAGGAAAAAGCAAAAAATTTCAGAATTGCACCTTGCAATGCGGAGAAATTACTTTTTGTGCATTTACAATATTCATTGATTTTTGCCATTGAAAAACGTCCAGAAATGATTGAAGCTACTGACTGAATGAAAGGAGCTGGCATCTCACTCTCTTTGAATCTTCTTTATCATGCTAAGAGGAGCAGGAAAAAGCAAAAAATTTCAGAATTGCACCTTGCAATGCGGAGAAATTACTGTTTGTGCATTTACAATATTCATTGATTTTTGCCATTGAAAAACGTCCAGAAATGATTGAAGCTACTGACTGAATGAAAGGAGCTGGCATCTCACTCTCTTTGAATCTTCTTTATCATGCTAAGAGGAGCAGGAAAAAGCAAAAAATTTCAGAATTGCACCTTGCAATGCGGAGAAATTACTGTTTGTGCATTTACAATATTCATTGATTTTTGCCATTGAAAAACATGTAATTCATATACCAGAAATGTTTGAAGCTACTGACTGAATGAAAGGAGCTGGCACCTCACTCTCTTTGAATCTTCTTTATCATGCTAAAAGGAGCGGGAAAAAGCAAAAAATTTCAGAATTGCACCTTGCAATGCGGAGAAATTACTGTTTGTGCATTTACAATATTCATTGATTTTTGCCATTGAAAAACGTCCAGAAATGATTGAAGGTACTGACTGAATGAAAGGAGCTGGCATCTCACTCTCTTTGAATCTTCTTTATCATGCTAAGAGGAGCAGGAAAAAGCAAAAAATTTCAGAATTGCACCTTGCAATGCGGAGAAATTACTGTTTGTGCATTTACAATATTCATTGATTTTTGCCATTGAAAAACGTCCAGAAATGATTGAAGCTACTGACTGAATGAAAGGAGCTGGCATCTCACTCTCTTTGAATCTTCTTTATCATGCTAAGAGGAGCAGGAAAAAGCAAAAAATTTCAGAATTGCACCTTGCAATGCGGAGAAATTACAGTTTGTGCATTTACAATATTCATTGATTTTTGCCATTGAGAAACGTCCAGAAATGATTGAAGCTACTGACTGAATGAAAGGAGCTGGCATCTCACTCTCTTTGAATCTTCTTTATCATGCTAAGAGGAACAGGAAAAAGCAAAAAATTTCAGAATTGCACCTTGCAATGCGGAGAAATTACTGTTTGTGCATTTACAATATTCATTGATTTTTGCCATTGAAAAACATCATGTTATTTATATACCAGAAATGTTTGAAGCTACTGACTGAATGAAAGGAGCTGGCATCTCACTCTCTTTGAATCTTCTTTATCATGCTAAGAGGAGCAGGAAAAAGCAAAAAATTTCAGAATTGCACCTTGCAATGTGGAGAAATTACTGTTTGTGCATTTACAATATTCATTGATTTTTACCATTGAAAAACGTCCAGAAATGATTGAAGCTACTGACTGAATGAAAGTAGCTGGCATCTCACTCTCTTTGAATTTCCTTTATCATGCTAAGAGGAGCAGGAAAAAGCAAAAAATTTCAGACTTGCACCTTGCAATGCGGAGAAATTACTGTTTGTGCATTTACAATATTCATTGATTTTTGCCATTGAAAAACATCATGTTATTCATATACCAGAAATGTTTGAAGCTACTGACTGAATGAAAGGAGCTGGCATCTCACTCTCTTTGAATCTTCTTTATCATGCTAAGAGGAGCAGGAAAAAGCAAAAAATTTCAGAATTGCACCTTGCAATGCGGAGAAATTACTGTTTGTGCATTTACAATATTCATTGATTTTTGCCATTGAAAAACATCATGTTATTCATATACCAGAAATGTTTGAAGCTACTGACTGAATGAAAGGAGCTGGCATCTCAATCTCTTTGAATCTTCTTTATCATGCTAAGAGGAGCAGGATAAAGCAAAAAATTTCAGAATTGCACCTTGCAATGTGGAGAAATTACTGTTTGTGCATTTACAATATTCATTGATTTTTACCATTGAAAAACGTCCAGAAATGATTGAAGCTACTGACTGAATGAAAGTAGCTGGCATCTCACTCTCTTTGAATCTTCTTTATCATGCTAAGAGGAGCAGGAAAAAGCAAAAAATTTCAGACTTGCACCTTGCAATGCGGAGAAATTACTGTTTGTGCATTTACAATATTCATTGATTTTTGCCATTGAAAAACGTCCAGAAATGATTGAAGGTACTGACTGAATGAAAGGAGCTGGCATCTCACTCTCTTTGAATCTTCTTTATCATTCTAAGAGGAGCAGGAAAAAGCAAAAAATTTCAGAATTGCACCTTGCAATGCGGAGAAATTACTGTTTGTGCATTTACAATATTCATTGATTTTTGCCATTGAAAAACGTCCAGAAATGATTGAAGCTACTGACTCAATGAATGGAGCTGGCATCTCACTCTCTTTGAATCTTCTTTATCATGCTAAGAGGAGCAGGAAAAAGCAAAAAATTTCAGAATTGCACCTTGCAATGCGGAGAAATTACAGTTTGTGCATTTACAATATTCATTGATTTTTGCCATTGAAAAACGTCCAGAAATGATTGAAGCTACTGACTGAATGAAAGGAGCTGGCATCTCACTCTCTTTGAATCTTCTTTATCATGCTAAGAGGAGCAGGAAAAAGCAAAAAATTTCAGAATTGCACCTTGCAATGCGGAGAAATTACAGTTTGTGCATTTACAATATTCATTGATTTTTGCCATTGAAAAACGTCCAGAAATGATTGAAGCTACTGACTGAATGAAAGGAGCTGGCATCTCACTCTCTTTGAATCTTCTTTATCATGCTAAGAGGAGCAGGAAAAAGCAAAAAATTTCAGAATTGCACCTTGCAATGCGGAGAAATTACTGTTTGTGCATTTACAATATACATTGATTTTTGCCATTGAAAAACGTCCAGAAATGATTGAAGCTACTGACTGAATGAAAGGAGCTGGCATCTCACTCTCTTTGAATCTTCTTTATCATGCTAAGAGGAGCAGGAAAAAGCAAAAAATTTCAGAATTGCACCTTGCAATGCGGAGAAATTACTGTTTGTGCATTTACAATATTCATTGATTTTTGCCGTTGAAAAAAGTCCAGAAATGATTGAAGCTACTGACTGAATGAAAGGAGCTGGCATCTCACTCTCTTTGAATCTTCTTTATCATGCTAAGAGGAGCAGGAAAAAGCAAAAAATTTCAGAATTGCACCTTGCAATGCGGAGAAATTACTGTTTGTGCATTTACAATATTCATTGATTTTTGCCATTGAAAAACATCATGTTATTCATATACCAGAAATGATTGAAGCTACTGACTGAATGAAAGGAGCTGGCATCTCACTCTCTTTGAATCTTCTTTATCATGCTAAGAGGAGCAGGAAAAAGCAAGAAATTTCAGAATTGCACCTTGCAATGCGGAGAAATTACTGTTTGTGCATTTACAATATTCATTGATTTTTGCCATTGAAAAACATCATGTTATTCATATACCAGAAATGTTTGAAGCTACTGACTGAATGAAAGGAGCTGGCATCTCACTCTCTTTGAATCTTCTTTATCATGCTAAGAGGAGCAGGAAAAAGCAAAAAATTTCAGAATTGCACCTTGCAATGCGGAGAAATTACTGTTTGTGCATTTACAATATTCATTGATTTTTGCCATTGAAAAACGTCCAGAAATGATTGAAGCTACTGACTGAATGAAAGGAGCTGGCATCTCACTCTCTTTGAATCTTCTTTATCATGCTAAGAGGAGCAGGAAAAAGCAAAAAATTTCAGAATTGCACCTTGCAATGCGGAGAAATTACTGTTTGTGCATTTACAATATTCATTGATTTTTGCCATTGAAAAACGTCCAGAAATGATTGAAGCTACTGACTGAATGAAAGGAGCTGGCATCTCACTCTCTTTGAATCTTCTTTATCATGCTAAGAGGAGCAGGAAAAAGCAAAAAATTTCAGAATTGCACCTTGCAATGCGGAGAAATTACTGTTTGTGCATTTACAATATTCATTGATTTTTGCCATTGAAAAACATGTTATTCATATACCAGAAATGTTTGAAGCTACTGACTGAATGAAAGGAGCTGGCACCTCACTCTCTTTGAATCTTCTTTATCATGCTAAGAGGAGCGGGAAAAAGCAAAAAATTTCAGAATTGCACCTTGCAATGCGGAAAAATTACTGTTTGTGCATTTACAATATTCATTGATTTTTGCCATTGAAAAACGTCCAGAAATGATTGAAGGTACTGACTGAATGAAAGGAGCTGGCATCTCACTCTCTTTGAATCTTCTTTATCATGCTAAGAGGAGCAGGAAAAAGCAAAAAATTTCAGAATTGCACCTTGCAATGCGGAGAAATTACTGTTTGTGCATTTACAATATTCATTGATTTTTGCCATTGAAAAACGTCCAGAAATGATTGAAGCTACTGACTGAATGAAAGGAGCTGGCATCTCACTCTCTTTGAATCTTCTTTATCATGCTAAGAGGAGCAGGAAAAAGCAAAAAATTTCAGAATTGCACCTTGCAATGCGGAGAAATTACAGTTTGTGCATTTACAATATTCATTGATTTTTGCCATTGAAAAACATCCAGAAATGATTGAAGCTACTGACTGAATGAAAGGAGCTGGCATCTCACTCTCTTTGAATCTTCTTTATCATGCTAAGAGGAGCAGGAAAAAGCAAAAAATTTCAGAATTGCACCTTGCAATGTGGAGAAATTACTGTTTGTGCATTTACAATATTCATTGATTTTTGCCATTGAAAAACATCAGGTTATTCATATACCAGAAATGTTTGAAGCTACTGACTGAATGAAAGGAGCTGGCATCTCACTCTCTTTGAATCTTCTTTATCATGCTAAGAGGAGCAGGAAAAAGCAAAAAATTTCAGAATTACACCTTGCAATGCGGAGAAATTACTGTTTGTGCATTTACAATATTCATTGATTTTTGCCGTTGAAAAAAGTCCAGAAATGATTGAAGCTACTGACTGAATGAAAGGAGCTGGCATCTCACTCTCTTTGAATCTTCTTTATCATGCTAAGAGGAGCAGGAAAAAGCAAAAAATTTCAGAATTGCACCTTGCAATGCGGAGAAATTACTGTTTGTGCATTTACAATATTCATTGATTTTTGCCATTGAAAAACATCATGTTATTCATATACCAGAAATGATTGAAGCTACTGACTGAATGAAAGGAGCTGGCATCTCACTCTCTTTGAATCTTCTTTATCATGCTAAGAGGAGCAGGAAAAAGCAAGAAATTTCAGAATTGCACCTTGCAATGCGGAGAAATTACTGTTTGTGCATTTACAATATTCATTGATTTTTGCCATTGAAAAACATCATGTTATTCATATACCAGAAATGTTTGAAGCTACTGACTGAATGAAAGGAGCTGGCATCTCACTCTCTTTGAATCTTCTTTATCATGCTAAGAGGAGCAGGAAAAAGCAAAAAATTTCAGAATTGCACCTTGCAATGTGGAGAAATTACTGTTTGTGCATTTACAATATTCATTGATTTTTACCATTGAAAAACGTCCAGAAATGATTGAAGCTACTGACTGAATGAAAGTAGCTGCCATCTCACTCTCTTTGAATCTTTTTTATCATGCTAAGAGGAGCAGGAAAAAGCAAAAAATTTCAGACTTGCACCTTGCAATGCGGAGAAATTACTGTTTGTGCATTTACAATATTCATTGATTTTTGCCATTGAAAAACATCATGTTATTCATATACCAGAAATGTTTGAAGCTACTGACTGAATGAAAGGAGCTGGCATCTCACTCTCTTTGAATCTTCTTTATCATGCTAAGAGGAGCAGGAAAAAGCAAAAAATTTCAGAATTGCACCTTGCAATGCGGAGAAATTACTTTTTGTGCATTTACAATATTCATTGATTTTTGCCATTGAAAAACGTCCAGAAATGATTGAAGCTACTGACTGAATGAAAGGAGCTGGCATCTCACTCTCTTTGAATCTTCTTTATCATGCTAAGAGGAGCAGGAAAAAGCAAAAAATTTCAGAATTGCACCTTGCAATGCGGAGAAATTACTGTTTGTGCATTTACAATATTCATTGATTTTTGCCATTGAAAAACGTCCAGAAATGATTGAAGCTACTGACTGAATGAAAGGAGCTGGCATCTCACTCTCTTTGAATCTTCTTTATCATGCTAAGAGGAGCAGGAAAAAGCAAAAAATTTCAGAATTGCACCTTGCAATGCGGAGAAATTACTGTTTGTGCATTTACAATATTCATTGATTTTTGCCATTGAAAAACATGTAATTCATATACCAGAAATGTTTGAAGCTACTGACTGAATGAAAGGAGCTGGCACCTCACTCTCTTTGAATCTTCTTTATCATGCTAAGAGGAGCGGGAAAAAGCAAAAAATTTCAGAATTGCACCTTGCAATGCGGAGAAATTACTGTTTGTGCATTTACAATATTCATTGATTTTTGCCATTGAAAAACGTCCAGAAATGATTGAAGCTACTGACTGAATGAAAGGAGCTGGCATCTCACTCTCTTTGAATCTTCTTTATCATGCTAAGAGGAGCAGGAAAAAGCAAAAAATTTCAGAATTGCACCTTGCAATGCGGAGAAATTACTGTTTGTGCATTTACAATATTCATTGATTTTTGCCATTGAAAAACGTCCAGAAATGATTGAAGCTACTGACTGAATGAAAGGAGCTGGCATCTCACTCTCTTTGAATCTTCTTTATCATGCTAAGAGGAGCAGGAAAAAGCAAAAAATTTCAGAATTGCACCTTGCAATGCGGAGAAATTACAGTTTTTGCATTTACAATATTCATTGATTTTTGCCATTGAGAAACGTCCAGAAATGATTGAAGCTACTGACTGAATGAAAGGAGCTGGCATCTCACTCTCTTTGAATCTTCTTTATCATGCTAAGAGGAACAGGAAAAAGCAAAAAATTTCAGAATTGCACCTTGCAATGCGGAGAAATTACTGTTTGTGCATTTACAATATTCATTGATTTTTGCCATTGAAAAACATCATGTTATTTATATACCAGAAATGTTTGAAGCTACTGACTGAATGAAAGGAGCTGGCATCTCACTCTCTTTGAATCTTCTTTATCATGCTAAGAGGAGCAGGAAAAAGCAAAAAATTTCAGAATTGCACCTTGCAATGTGGAGAAATTACTGTTTGTGCATTTACAATATTCATTGATTTTTACCATTGAAAAACGTCCAGAAATGATTGAAGCTACTGACTGAATGAATGTAGCTGGCATCTCACTCTCTTTGAATTTTCTTTATCATGCTAAGAGGAGCAGGAAAAAGCAAAAAATTTCAGACTTGCACCTTGCAATGCGGAGAAATTACTGTTTGTGCATTTACAATATTCATTGATTTTTGCCATTGAAAAACATCATGTTATTCATATACCAGAAATGTTTGAAGCTACTGACTGAATGAAAGGAGCTGGCATCTCACTCTCTTTGAATCTTCTTTATCATGCTAAGAGGAGCAGGAAAAAGCAAAAAATTTCAGAATTGCACCTTGCAATGCGGAGAAATTACTTTTTGTGCATTTACAATATTCATTGATTTTTGCCATTGAAAAACGTCCAGAAATGATTGAAGCTACTGACTGAATGAAAGGAGCTGGCATCTCACTCTCTTTGAATCTTCTTTATCATGCTAAGAGGAGCAGGAAAAAGCAAAAAATTTCAGAATTGCACCTTGCAATGCGGAGAAATTACTGTTTGTGCATTTACAATATTCATTGATTTTTGCCATTGAAAAACGTCCAGAAATGATTGAAGCTACTGACTGAATGAAAGGAGCTGGCATCTCACTCTCTTTGAATCTTCTTTATCATGCTAAGAGGAGCAGGAAAAAGCAAAAAATTTCAGAATTGCACCTTGCAATGCGGAGAAATTACTGTTTGTGCATTTACAATATTCATTGATTTTTGCCATTGAAAAACATGTAATTCATATACCAGAAATGTTTGAAGCTACTGACTGAATGAAAGGAGCTGGCACCTCACTCTCTTTGAATCTTCTTTATCATGCTAAGAGGAGCGGGAAAAAGCAAAAAATTTCAGAATTGCACCTTGCAATGCGGAGAAATTACTGTTTGTGCATTTACAATATTCATTGATTTTTGCCATTGAAAAACGTCCAGAAATGATTGAAGCTACTGACTGAATGAAAGGAGCTGGCATCTCACTCTCTTTGAATCTTCTTTATCATGCTAAGAGGAGCAGGAAAAAGCAAAAAATTTCAGAATTGCACCTTGCAATGCGGAGAAATTACTGTTTGTGCATTTACAATATTCATTGATTTTTGCCATTGAAAAACGTCCAGAAATGATTGAAGCTACTGACTGAATGAAAGGAGCTGGCATCTCACTCTCTTTGAATCTTCTTTATCATGCTAAGAGGAGCAGGAAAAAGCAAAAAATTTCAGAATTGCACCTTGCAATGCGGAGAAATTACAGTTTTTGCATTTACAATATTCATTGATTTTTGCCATTGAGAAACGTCCAGAAATGATTGAAGCTACTGACTGAATGAAAGGAGCTGGCATCTCACTCTCTTTGAATCTTCTTTATCATGCTAAGAGGAACAGGAAAAAGCAAAAAATTTCAGAATTGCACCTTGCAATGCGGAGAAATTACTGTTTGTGCATTTACAATATTCATTGATTTTTGCCATTGAAAAACATCATGTTATTTATATACCAGAAATGTTTGAAGCTACTGACTGAATGAAAGGAGCTGGCATCTCACTCTCTTTGAATCTTCTTTATCATGCTAAGAGGAGCAGGAAAAAGCAAAAAATTTCAGAATTGCACCTTGCAATGTGGAGAAATTACTGTTTGTGCATTTACAATATTCATTGATTTTTACCATTGAAAAACGTCCAGAAATGATTGAAGCTACTGACTGAATGAATGTAGCTGGCATCTCACTCTCTTTGAATTTTCTTTATCATGCTAAGAGGAGCAGGAAAAAGCAAAAAATTTCAGACTTGCACCTTGCAATGCGGAGAAATTACTGTTTGTGCATTTACAATATTCATTGATTTTTGCCATTGAAAAACATCATGTTATTCATATACCAGAAATGTTTGAAGCTACTGACTGAATGAAAGGAGCTGGCATCTCACTCTCTTTGAATCTTCTTTATCATGCTAAGAGGAGCAGGAAAAAGCAAAAAATTTCAGAATTGCACCTTGCAATGCGGAGAAATTACTGTTTGTGCATTTACAATATTCATTGATTTTTGCCATTGAAAAACATCATGTTATTCATATACCAGAAATGTTTGAAGCTACTGACTGAATGAAAGGAGCTGGCATCTCACTCTCTTTGAATCTTCTTTATCATGCTAAGAGGAGCAGGAAAAAGCAAAAAATTTTAGCATTGCACCTTGCAATGTGGAGAAATTACTGTTTGTGCATTTACAATATTCATTGATTTTTACCATTGAAAAACGTCCAGAAATGATTGAAGCTACTGACTGAATGAAAGTAGCTGGCATCTCACTCTCTTTGAATCTTCTTTATCATGCTAAGAGGAGCAGGAAAAAGCAAAAAAATTCAGACTTGCACCTTGCAATGCGGAGAAATTACTGTTTGTGCATTTACAATATTCATTGATTTTTGCCATTGAAAAACATCATGTTATTCATATACCAGAAATGTTTGAAGCTACTGACTGAATGAAAGGAGCTGGCATCTCACTCTCTTTGAATCTTCTTTATCATGCTAAGAGGAGCAGGAAAAAGCAAAAAATTTCAGAATTGCACCTTGCAATGCGGAGAAATTACTGTTTGTGCATTTACAATATTCATTGATTTTTGCCATTGAAAAACGTCCAGAAATGATTGAAGCTACTGACTGAATGAAAGGAGCTGGCATCTCACTCTCTTTGAATCTTCTTTATCATGCTAAGAGGAGCAGGAAAAAGCAAAAAATTTCAGAATTGCACATTGCAATGCGGAGAAATTACTGTTTGTGCATTTACAATATTCATTGATTTTTGCCATTGAAAAACGTCCAGAAATGATTGAAGCTACTGACTGAATGAAAGGAGCTGGCATCTCACTCTCTTTGAATCTTCTTTATCATGCTAAGAGGAGCAGGAAAAAGCAAAAAATTTCAGAATTGCACCTTGCAATGCGGAGAAATTACTGTTTGTGCATTTACAATATTCATTGATTTTTGCCATTGAAAAACATCATGTTATTCATATACCAGAAATGTTTGAAGCTACTGACTGAATGAAAGGAGCTGGCATCTCACTCTCTTTGAATCTTCTTTATCATGCTAAGAGGAGCAGGAAAAAGCAAAAAATTTCAGAATTGCACCTTGCAATGTGGAGAAATTACTGTTTGTGCATTTACAATATTCATTGATTTTTACCATTGAAAAACGTCCAGAAATGATTGAAGCTACTGACTGAATGAAAGTAGCTGGCATCTCACTCTCTTTGAATCTTCTTTATCATGCTAAGAGGAGCAGGAAAAAGCAAAAAATTTCAGACTTGCACCTTGCAATGCGGAGAAATTACTGTTTGTGCATTTACAATATTCATTGATTTTTGCCATTGAAAAACATCATGTTATTCATATACCAGAAATGTTTGAAGCTACTGACTGAATGAAAGGAGCTGGCATCTCACTCTCTTTGAATCTTCTTTATCATGCTAAGAGGAGCAGGAAAAAGCAAAAAATTTCAGAATTGCACCTTGCAATGCGGAGAAATTACTGTTTGTGCATTTACAATATTCATTGATTTTTGCCATTGAAAAACATCATGTTATTCATATACCAGAAATGTTTGAAGCTACTGACTGAATGAAAGGAGCTGGCATCTCAATCTCTTTGAATCTTCTTTATCATGCTAAGAGGAGCAGGATAAAGCAAAAAATTTCAGAATTGCACCTTGCAATGTGGAGAAATTACTGTTTGTGCATTTACAATATTCATTGATTTTTACCATTGAAAAACGTCCAGAAATGATTGAAGCTACTGACTGAATGAAAGTAGCTGGCATCTCACTCTCTTTGAATCTTCTTTATCATGCTAAGAGGAGCAGGAAAAAGCAAAAAATTTCAGACTTGCACCTTGCAATGCGGAGAAATTACTGTTTGTGCATTTACAATATTCATTGATTTTTGCCATTGAAAAACGTCCAGAAATGATTGAAGCTACTGACTGAATGAAAGGAGCTGGCATCTCACTCTCTTTGAATCTTCTTTATCATGCTAAGAGGAGCAGGAAAAAGCAAAAAATTTCAGAATTGCACCTTGCAATGCGGAGAAATTACTGTTTGTGCATTTACAATATTCATTGATTTTTGCCATTGAAAAACATGTTATTCATATACCAGAAATGTTTGAAGCTACTGACTGAATGAAAGGAGCTGGCACCTCACTCTCTTTGAATCTTCTTTATCATGCTAAGAGGAGCGGGAAAAAGCAAAAAATTTCAGAATTGCACCTTGCAATGCGGAAAAATTACTGTTTGTGCATTTACAATATTCATTGATTTTTGCCATTGAAAAACGTCCAGAAATGATTGAAGGTACTGACTGAATGAAAGGAGCTGGCATCTCACTCTCTTTGAATCTTCTTTATCATGCTAAGAGGAGCAGGAAAAAGCAAAAAATTTCAGAATTGCACCTTGCAATGCGGAGAAATTACTGTTTGTGCATTTACAATATTCATTGATTTTTGCCATTGAAAAACGTCCAGAAATGATTGAAGCTACTGACTGAATGAAAGGAGCTGGCATCTCACTCTCTTTGAATCTTCTTTATCATGCTAAGAGGAGCAGGAAAAAGCAAAAAATTTCAGAATTGCACCTTGCAATGCGGAGAAATTACAGTTTGTGCATTTACAATATTCATTGATTTTTGCCATTGAAAAACATCCAGAAATGATTGAAGCTACTGACTGAATGAAAGGAGCTGGCATCTCACTCTCTTTGAATCTTCTTTATCATGCTAAGAGGAGCAGGAAAAAGCAAAAAATTTCAGAATTGCACCTTGCAATGTGGAGAAATTACTGTTTGTGCATTTACAATATTCATTGATTTTTGCCATTGAAAAACATCAGGTTATTCATATACCAGAAATGTTTGAAGCTACTGACTGAATGAAAGGAGCTGGCATCTCACTCTCTTTGAATCTTCTTTATCATGCTAAGAGGAGCAGGAAAAAGCAAAAAATTTCAGAATTACACCTTGCAATGCGGAGAAATTACTGTTTGTGCATTTACAATATTCATTGATTTTTGCCGTTGAAAAAAGTCCAGAAATGATTGAAGCTACTGACTGAATGAAAGGAGCTGGCATCTCACTCTCTTTGAATCTTCTTTATCATGCTAAGAGGAGCAGGAAAAAGCAAAAAATTTCAGAATTGCACCTTGCAATGCGGAGAAATTACTGTTTGTGCATTTACAATATTCATTGATTTTTGCCATTGAAAAACATCATGTTATTCATATACCAGAAATGATTGAAGCTACTGACTGAATGAAAGGAGCTGGCATCTCACTCTCTTTGAATCTTCTTTATCATGCTAAGAGGAGCAGGAAAAAGCAAGAAATTTCAGAATTGCACCTTGCAATGCGGAGAAATTACTGTTTGTGCATTTACAATATTCATTGATTTTTGCCATTGAAAAACATCATGTTATTCATATACCAGAAATGTTTGAAGCTACTGACTGAATGAAAGGAGCTGGCATCTCACTCTCTTTGAATCTTCTTTATCATGCTAAGAGGAGCAGGAAAAAGCAAAAAATTTCAGAATTGCACCTTGCAATGTGGAGAAATTACTGTTTGTGCATTTACAATATTCATTGATTTTTACCATTGAAAAACGTCCAGAAATGATTGAAGCTACTGACTGAATGAAAGTAGCTGCCATCTCACTCTCTTTGAATCTTTTTTATCATGCTAAGAGGAGCAGGAAAAAGCAAAAAATTTCAGACTTGCACCTTGCAATGCGGAGAAATTACTGTTTGTGCATTTACAATATTCATTGATTTTTGCCATTGAAAAACATCATGTTATTCATATACCAGAAATGTTTGAAGCTACTGACTGAATGAAAGGAGCTGGCATCTCACTCTCTTTGAATCTTCTTTATCATGCTAAGAGGAGCAGGAAAAAGCAAAAAATTTCAGAATTGCACCTTGCAATGCGGAGAAATTACTTTTTGTGCATTTACAATATTCATTGATTTTTGCCATTGAAAAACGTCCAGAAATGATTGAAGCTACTGACTGAATGAAAGGAGCTGGCATCTCACTCTCTTTGAATCTTCTTTATCATGCTAAGAGGAGCAGGAAAAAGCAAAAAATTTCAGAATTGCACCTTGCAATGCGGAGAAATTACTGTTTGTGCATTTACAATATTCATTGATTTTTGCCATTGAAAAACGTCCAGAAATGATTGAAGCTACTGACTGAATGAAAGGAGCTGGCATCTCACTCTCTTTGAATCTTCTTTATCATGCTAAGAGGAGCAGGAAAAAGCAAAAAATTTCAGAATTGCACCTTGCAATGCGGAGAAATTACTGTTTGTGCATTTACAATATTCATTGATTTTTGCCATTGAAAAACATGTAATTCATATACCAGAAATGTTTGAAGCTACTGACTGAATGAAAGGAGCTGGCACCTCACTCTCTTTGAATCTTCTTTATCATGCTAAGAGGAGCGGGAAAAAGCAAAAAATTTCAGAATTGCACCTTGCAATGCGGAGAAATTACTGTTTGTGCATTTACAATATTCATTGATTTTTGCCATTGAAAAACGTCCAGAAATGATTGAAGCTACTGACTGAATGAAAGGAGCTGGCATCTCACTCTCTTTGAATCTTCTTTATCATGCTAAGAGGAGCAGGAAAAAGCAAAAAATTTCAGAATTGCACCTTGCAATGCGGAGAAATTACTGTTTGTGCATTTACAATATTCATTGATTTTTGCCATTGAAAAACGTCCAGAAATGATTGAAGCTACTGACTGAATGAAAGGAGCTGGCATCTCACTCTCTTTGAATCTTCTTTATCATGCTAAGAGGAGCAGGAAAAAGCAAAAAATTTCAGAATTGCACCTTGCAATGCGGAGAAATTACAGTTTTTGCATTTACAATATTCATTGATTTTTGCCATTGAGAAACGTCCAGAAATGATTGAAGCTACTGACTGAATGAAAGGAGCTGGCATCTCACTCTCTTTGAATCTTCTTTATCATGCTAAGAGGAACAGGAAAAAGCAAAAAATTTCAGAATTGCACCTTGCAATGCGGAGAAATTACTGTTTGTGCATTTACAATATTCATTGATTTTTGCCATTGAAAAACATCATGTTATTTATATACCAGAAATGTTTGAAGCTACTGACTGAATGAAAGGAGCTGGCATCTCACTCTCTTTGAATCTTCTTTATCATGCTAAGAGGAGCAGGAAAAAGCAAAAAATTTCAGAATTGCACCTTGCAATGTGGAGAAATTACTGTTTGTGCATTTACAATATTCATTGATTTTTACCATTGAAAAACGTCCAGAAATGATTGAAGCTACTGACTGAATGAATGTAGCTGGCATCTCACTCTCTTTGAATTTTCTTTATCATGCTAAGAGGAGCAGGAAAAAGCAAAAAATTTCAGACTTGCACCTTGCAATGCGGAGAAATTACTGTTTGTGCATTTACAATATTCATTGATTTTTGCCATTGAAAAACATCATGTTATTCATATACCAGAAATGTTTGAAGCTACTGACTGAATGAAAGGAGCTGGCATCTCACTCTCTTTGAATCTTCTTTATCATGCTAAGAGGAGCAGGAAAAAGCAAAAAATTTCAGAATTGCACCTTGCAATGCGGAGAAATTACTTTTTGTGCATTTACAATATTCATTGATTTTTGCCATTGAAAAACGTCCAGAAATGATTGAAGCTACTGACTGAATGAAAGGAGCTGGCATCTCACTCTCTTTGAATCTTCTTTATCATGCTAAGAGGAGCAGGAAAAAGCAAAAAATTTCAGAATTGCACCTTGCAATGCGGAGAAATTACTGTTTGTGCATTTACAATATTCATTGATTTTTGCCATTGAAAAACGTCCAGAAATGATTGAAGCTACTGACTGAATGAAAGGAGCTGGCATCTCACTCTCTTTGAATCTTCTTTATCATGCTAAGAGGAGCAGGAAAAAGCAAAAAATTTCAGAATTGCACCTTGCAATGCGGAGAAATTACTGTTTGTGCATTTACAATATTCATTGATTTTTGCCATTGAAAAACATGTAATTCATATACCAGAAATGTTTGAAGCTACTGACTGAATGAAAGGAGCTGGCACCTCACTCTCTTTGAATCTTCTTTATCATGCTAAGAGGAGCGGGAAAAAGCAAAAAATTTCAGAATTGCACCTTGCAATGCGGAGAAATTACTGTTTGTGCATTTACAATATTCATTGATTTTTGCCATTGAAAAACGTCCAGAAATGATTGAAGCTACTGACTGAATGAAAGGAGCTGGCATCTCACTCTCTTTGAATCTTCTTTATCATGCTAAGAGGAGCAGGAAAAAGCAAAAAATTTCAGAATTGCACCTTGCAATGCGGAGAAATTACTGTTTGTGCATTTACAATATTCATTGATTTTTGCCATTGAAAAACGTCCAGAAATGATTGAAGCTACTGACTGAATGAAAGGAGCTGGCATCTCACTCTCTTTGAATCTTCTTTATCATGCTAAGAGGAGCAGGAAAAAGCAAAAAATTTCAGAATTGCACCTTGCAATGCGGAGAAATTACAGTTTTTGCATTTACAATATTCATTGATTTTTGCCATTGAGAAACGTCCAGAAATGATTGAAGCTACTGACTGAATGAAAGGAGCTGGCATCTCACTCTCTTTGAATCTTCTTTATCATGCTAAGAGGAACAGGAAAAAGCAAAAAATTTCAGAATTGCACCTTGCAATGCGGAGAAATTACTGTTTGTGCATTTACAATATTCATTGATTTTTGCCATTGAAAAACATCATGTTATTTATATACCAGAAATGTTTGAAGCTACTGACTGAATGAAAGGAGCTGGCATCTCACTCTCTTTGAATCTTCTTTATCATGCTAAGAGGAGCAGGAAAAAGCAAAAAATTTCAGAATTGCACCTTGCAATGTGGAGAAATTACTGTTTGTGCATTTACAATATTCATTGATTTTTACCATTGAAAAACGTCCAGAAATGATTGAAGCTACTGACTGAATGAATGTAGCTGGCATCTCACTCTCTTTGAATTTTCTTTATCATGCTAAGAGGAGCAGGAAAAAGCAAAAAATTTCAGACTTGCACCTTGCAATGCGGAGAAATTACTGTTTGTGCATTTACAATATTCATTGATTTTTGCCATTGAAAAACATCATGTTATTCATATACCAGAAATGTTTGAAGCTACTGACTGAATGAAAGGAGCTGGCATCTCACTCTCTTTGAATCTTCTTTATCATGCTAAGAGGAGCAGGAAAAAGCAAAAAATTTCAGAATTGCACCTTGCAATGCGGAGAAATTACTGTTTGTGCATTTACAATATTCATTGATTTTTGCCATTGAAAAACATCATGTTATTCATATACCAGAAATGTTTGAAGCTACTGACTGAATGAAAGGAGCTGGCATCTCACTCTCTTTGAATCTTCTTTATCATGCTAAGAGGAGCAGGAAAAAGCAAAAAATTTTAGCATTGCACCTTGCAATGTGGAGAAATTACTGTTTGTGCATTTACAATATTCATTGATTTTTACCATTGAAAAACGTCCAGAAATGATTGAAGCTACTGACTGAATGAAAGTAGCTGGCATCTCACTCTCTTTGAATCTTCTTTATCATGCTAAGAGGAGCAGGAAAAAGCAAAAAAATTCAGACTTGCACCTTGCAATGCGGAGAAATTACTGTTTGTGCATTTACAATATTCATTGATTTTTGCCATTGAAAAACATCATGTTATTCATATACCAGAAATGTTTGAAGCTACTGACTGAATGAAAGGAGCTGGCATCTCACTCTCTTTGAATCTTCTTTATCATGCTAAGAGGAGCAGGAAAAAGCAAAAAATTTCAGAATTGCACCTTGCAATGCGGAGAAATTACTGTTTGTGCATTTACAATATTCATTGATTTTTGCCATTGAAAAACGTCCAGAAATGATTGAAGCTACTGACTGAATGAAAGGAGCTGGCATCTCACTCTCTTTGAATCTTCTTTATCATGCTAAGAGGAGCAGGAAAAAGCAAAAAATTTCAGAATTGCACATTGCAATGCGGAGAAATTACTGTTTGTGCATTTACAATATTCATTGATTTTTGCCATTGAAAAACGTCCAGAAATGATTGAAGCTACTGACTGAATGAAAGGAGCTGGCATCTCACTCTCTTTGAATCTTCTTTATCATGCTAAGAGGAGCAGGAAAAAGCAAAAAATTTCAGAATTGCACCTTGCAATGCGGAGAAATTACTGTTTGTGCATTTACAATATTCATTGATTTTTGCCATTGAAAAACATCATGTTATTCATATACCAGAAATGTTTGAAGCTACTGACTGAATGAAAGGAGCTGGCATCTCACTCTCTTTGAATCTTCTTTATCATGCTAAGAGGAGCAGGAAAAAGCAAAAAATTTCAGAATTGCACCTTGCAATGTGGAGAAATTACTGTTTGTGCATTTACAATATTCATTGATTTTTACCATTGAAAAACGTCCAGAAATGATTGAAGCTACTGACTGAATGAAAGTAGCTGGCATCTCACTCTCTTTGAATCTTCTTTATCATGCTAAGAGGAGCAGGAAAAAGCAAAAAATTTCAGACTTGCACCTTGCAATGCGGAGAAATTACTGTTTGTGCATTTACAATATTCATTGATTTTTGCCATTGAAAAACATCATGTTATTCATATACCAGAAATGTTTGAAGCTACTGACTGAATGAAAGGAGCTGGCATCTCACTCTCTTTGAATCTTCTTTATCATGCTAAGAGGAGCAGGAAAAAGCAAAAAATTTCAGAATTGCACCTTGCAATGCGGAGAAATTACTGTTTGTGCATTTACAATATTCATTGATTTTTGCCATTGAAAAACATCATGTTATTCATATACCAGAAATGTTTGAAGCTACTGACTGAATGAAAGGAGCTGGCATCTCAATCTCTTTGAATCTTCTTTATCATGCTAAGAGGAGCAGGATAAAGCAAAAAATTTCAGAATTGCACCTTGCAATGTGGAGAAATTACTGTTTGTGCATTTACAATATTCATTGATTTTTACCATTGAAAAACGTCCAGAAATGATTGAAGCTACTGACTGAATGAAAGTAGCTGGCATCTCACTCTCTTTGAATCTTCTTTATCATGCTAAGAGGAGCAGGAAAAAGCAAAAAATTTCAGACTTGCACCTTGCAATGCGGAGAAATTACTGTTTGTGCATTTACAATATTCATTGATTTTTGCCATTGAAAAACATCATGTTATTCATATACCAGAAATGTTTGAAGCTACTGACTGAATGAAAGGAGCTGGCATCTCACTCTCTTTGAATCTTCTTTATCATGCTAAGAGGAGCAGGAAAAAGCAAAAAATTTCAGACTTGCACCTTGCAATGCGGAGAAATTACTGTTTGTGCATTTACAATATTCATTGATTTTTGCCATTGAAAAACATCGTTATTCATATACCAGAAATGTTTGAAGCTACTGACTGAATGAAAGGAACTGGCATCTCACTCTCTTTGAATCTTCTTTATCATGCTAAGAGGAGCAGGAAAAAGCAAAAAATTTCAGAATTGCACCTTGCAATGCGGAGAAATTACTGTTTGTGCATTTACAATATTCATTGATTTTTGCCATTGAAAAACGTCCAGAAATGATTGAAGGTACTGACTGAATGAAAGGAGCTGGCATCTCACTCTCTTTGAATCTTCTTTATCATTCTAAGAGGAGCAGGAAAAAGCAAAAAATTTCAGAATTGCACCTTGCAATGCGGAGAAATTACTGTTTGTGCATTTACAATATTCATTGATTTTTGCCATTGAAAAACGTCCAGAAATGATTGAAGCTACTGACTCAATGAATGGAGCTGGCATCTCACTCTCTTTGAATCTTCTTTATCATGCTAAGAGGAGCAGGAAAAAGCAAAAAATTTCAGAATTGCACCTTGCAATGCGGAGAAATTACAGTTTGTGCATTTACAATATTCATTGATTTTTGCCATTGAAAAACGTCCAGAAATGATTGAAGCTACTGACTGAATGAAAGGAGCTGGCATCTCACTCTCTTTGAATCTTCTTTATCATGCTAAGAGGAGCAGGAAAAAGCAAAAAATTTCAGAATTGCACCTTGCAATGCGGAGAAATTACTGTTTGTGCATTTACAATATACATTGATTTTTGCCATTGAAAAACGTCCAGAAATGATTGAAGCTACTGACTGAATGAAAGGAGCTGGCATCTCACTCTCTTTGAATCTTCTTTATCATGCTAAGAGGAGCAGTAAAAAGCAAAAAATTTCAGAATTGCACCTTGCAATGCGGAGAAATTACTGTTTGTGCATTTACAATATTCATTGATTTTTGCCGTTGAAAAAAGTCCAGAAATGATTGAAGCTACTGACTGAATGAAAGGAGCTGGCATCTCACTCTCTTTGAATCTTCTTTATCATGCTAAGAGGAGCAGGAAAAAGCAAAAAATTTCAGAATTGCACCTTGCAATGCGGAGAAATTACTGTTTGTGCATTTACAATATTCATTGATTTTTGCCATTGAAAAACATCATGTTATTCATATACCAGAAATGATTGAAGCTACTGACTGAATGAAAGGAGCTGGCATCTCACTCTCTTTGAATCTTCTTTATCATGCTAAGAGGAGCAGGAAAAAGCAAGAAATTTCAGAATTGCACCTTGCAATGCGGAGAAATTACTGTTTGTGCATTTACAATATTCATTGATTTTTGCCATTGAAAAACATCATGTTATTCATATACCAGAAATGTTTGAAGCTACTGACTGAATGAAAGGAGCTGGCATCTCACTCTCTTTGAATCTTCTTTATCATGCTAAGAGGAGCAGGAAAAAGCAAAAAATTTCAGAATTGCACCTTGCAATGTGGAGAAATTACTGTTTGTGCATTTACAATATTCATTGATTTTTACCATTGAAAAACGTCCAGAAATGATTGAAGCTACTGACTGAATGAAAGTAGCTGCCATCTCACTCTCTTTGAATCTTTTTTATCATGCTAAGAGGAGCAGGAAAAAGCAAAAAATTTCAGACTTGCACCTTGCAATGCGGAGAAATTACTGTTTGTGCATTTACAATATTCATTGATTTTTGCCATTGAAAAACATCATGTTATTCATATACCAGAAATGTTTGAAGCTACTGACTGAATGAAAGGAGCTGGCATCTCACTCTCTTTGAATCTTCTTTATCATGCTAAGAGGAGCAGGAAAAAGCAAAAAATTTCAGAATTGCACCTTGCAATGCGGAGAAATTACTTTTTGTGCATTTACAATATTCATTGATTTTTGCCATTGAAAAACGTCCAGAAATGATTGAAGCTACTGACTGAATGAAAGGAGCTGGCATCTCACTCTCTTTGAATCTTCTTTATCATGCTAAGAGGAGCAGGAAAAAGCAAAAAATTTCAGAATTGCACCTTGCAATGCGGAGAAATTACTGTTTGTGCATTTACAATATTCATTGATTTTTGCCATTGAAAAACGTCCAGAAATGATTGAAGCTACTGACTGAATGAAAGGAGCTGGCATCTCACTCTCTTTGAATCTTCTTTATCATGCTAAGAGGAGCAGGAAAAAGCAAAAAATTTCAGAATTGCACCTTGCAATGCGGAGAAATTACTGTTTGTGCATTTACAATATTCATTGATTTTTGCCATTGAAAAACATGTAATTCATATACCAGAAATGTTTGAAGCTACTGACTGAATGAAAGGAGCTGGCACCTCACTCTCTTTGAATCTTCTTTATCATGCTAAGAGGAGCGGGAAAAAGCAAAAAATTTCAGAATTGCACCTTGCAATGCGGAGAAATTACTGTTTGTGCATTTACAATATTCATTGATTTTTGCCATTGAAAAACGTCCAGAAATGATTGAAGGTACTGACTGAATGAAAGGAGCTGGCATCTCACTCTCTTTGAATCTTCTTTATCATGCTAAGAGGAGCAGGAAAAAGCAAAAAATTTCAGAATTGCACCTTGCAATGCGGAGAAATTACTGTTTGTGCATTTACAATATTCATTGATTTTTGCCATTGAAAAACGTCCAGAAATGATTGAAGCTACTGACTGAATGAAAGGAGCTGGCATCTCACTCTCTTTGAATCTTCTTTATCATGCTAAGAGGAGCAGGAAAAAGCAAAAAATTTCAGAATTGCACCTTGCAATGCGGAAAAATTACAGTTTGTGCATTTACAATATTCATTGATTTTTGCCATTGAGAAACGTCCAGAAATGATTGAAGCTACTGACTGAATGAAAGGAGCTGGCATCTCACTCTCTTTGAATCTTCTTTATCATGCTAAGAGGAACAGGAAAAAGCAAAAAATTTCAGAATTGCACCTTGCAATGCGGAGAAATTACTGTTTGTGCATTTACAATATTCATTGATTTTTGCCATTGAAAAACATCATGTTATTTATATACCAGAAATGTTTGAAGCTACTGACTGAATGAAAGGAGCTGGCATCTCACTCTCTTTGAATCTTCTTTATCATGCTAAGAGGAGCAGGAAAAAGCAAAAAATTTCAGAATTGCACCTTGCAATGTGGAGAAATTACTGTTTGTGCATTTAAAATATTCATTGATTTTTACCATTGAAAAACGTCCAGAAATGATTGAAGCTACTGACTGAATGAAAGTAGCTGGCATCTCACTCTCTTTGAATTTTCTTTATCATGCTAAGAGGAGCAGGAAAAAGCAAAAAATTTCAGACTTGCACCTTGCAATGCGGAGAAATTACTGTTTGTGCATTTACAATATTCATTGATTTTTGCCATTGAAAAACATCATGTTATTCATATACCAGAAATGTTTGAAGCTACTGACTGAATGAAAGGAGCTGGCATCTCACTCTCTTTGAATCTTCTTTATCATGCTAAGAGGAGCAGGAAAAAGCAAAAAATTTCAGAATTGCACCTTGCAATGCGGAGAAATTACTGTTTGTGCATTTACAATATTCATTGATTTTTGCCATTGAAAAACATCATGTTATTCATATACAAGAAATGTTTGAAGCTACTGACTGAATGAAAGGAGCTGGCATCTCAATCTCTTTGAATCTTCTTTATCATGCTAAGAGGAGCAGGAAAAAGCAAAAAATTTCAGAATTGCACCTTGCAATGTGGAGAAATTACTGTTTGTGCATTTACAATATTCATTGATTTTTACCATTGAAAAACGTCCAGAAATGATTGAAGCTACTGACTGAATGAAAGTAGCTGGCATCTCACTCTCTTTGAATCTTCTTTATCATGCTAAGAGGAGCAGGAAAAAGCAAAAAATTTCAGACTTGCACCTTGCAATGCGGACAAATTACTATTTGTGCATTTACAATATTCATTGATTTTTGCCATTGAAAAACATCATGTTATTCATATACCAGAAATGTTTGAAGCTACTGACTGAATGAAAGGAGCTGGCATCTCACTCTCTTTGAATCTTCTTTATCATGCTAAGAGGAGCAGGAAAAAGCAAAAAATTTCAGAATTGCACCTTGCAATGCGGAGAAATTACTGTTTGTGCATTTACAATATTCATTGATTTTTGCCATTGAAAAACATCATGTTATTCATATACCAGAAATGTTTGAAGCTACTGACTGAATGAAAGGAGCTGACATCTCACTCTCTTTGAATCTTCTTTATCATGCTAAGAGGAGCAGGAAAAAGCAAAAAATTTCAGAATTGCACCTTGCAATGCGGAGAAATTACTGTTTGTGCATTTACAATATTCATTGATTTTTGCCATTGAAAAATGTCCAGAAATGATTGAAGCTACTGACTGAATGAAAGGAGCTGGCATCTCACTCTCTTTGAATCATGCTAAGAGGAGCAGGAAAAAGCAAAAAATTTCAGAATTGCACCTTGCAATGCGGAGAAATTACTGTTTGTGCATTTACAATATTCATTGATTTTTGCCATTGAAAAACATCATGTTATTCATATACCAGAAATGTTTGAAGCTACTGACTGAATGAAAGGAGCTGGCATCTCACTCTCTTTGAATCTTCTTTATCATGCTAAGAGGAGCAGGAAAAAGCAAAAAATTTTAGAATTGCACCTTGCAATGTGGAGAAATTACTGTTTGTGCATTTACAATATTCATTGATTTTTACCATTGAAAAACGTCCAGAAATGATTGAAGCTACTGACTGAATGAAAGTAGCTGGCATCTCACTCTCTTTGAATCTTCTTTATCATGCTAAGAGGAGCAGGAAAAAGCAAAAAATTTCAGACTTGCACCTTGCAATGCGGAGAAATTACTGTTTGTGCATTTACAATATTCATTGATTTTTGCCATTGAAAAACATCATGTTATTCATATACCAGAAATGTTTGAAGCTACTGACTGAATGAAAGGAGCTGGCATCTCACTCTCTTTGAATCTTCTTTATCATGCTAAGAGGAGCAGGAAAAAGCAAAAAATTTCAGAATTGCACCTTGCAATGCGGAGAAATTACTGTTTGTGCATTTACAATATTCATTGATTTTTGCCATTGAAAAACGTCCAGAAATGATTGAAGCTACTGACTGAATGAAAGGAGCTGGCATCTCACTCTCTTTGAATCTTCTTTATCATGCTAAGAGGAGCAGGAAAAAGCAAAAAATTTCAGAATTGCACCTTGCAATGCGGAGAAATTACTGTTTGTGCATTTACAATATTCATTGATTTTTGCCATTGAAAAACGTCCAGAAATGATTGAAGCTACTGACTGAATGAAAGGAGCTGGCATCTCACTCTCTTTGAATCTTCTTTATCATGCTAAGAGGAGCAGGAAAAAGCAAAAAATTTCAGAATTGCACCTTGCAATGCGGAGAAATTACTGTTTGTGCATTTACAATATTCATTGATTTTTGCCATTGAAAAACGTCCAGAAATGATTGAAGCTACTGACTGAATGAAAGGAGCTGGCATCTCACTCTCTTTGAATCTTCTTTATCATGCTAAGAGGAGCGGGAAAAAGCAAAAAATTTCAGAATTGCACCTTGCAATGCGGAAAAATTACTGTTTGTGCATTTACAATATTCATTGATTTTTGCCATTGAAAAACATGTTATTCATATACCAGAAATGTTTGAAGCTACTGACTGAATGAAAGGAGCTGGCACCTCACTCTCTTTGAATCTTCTTTATCATGCTAAGAGGAGCGGGAAAAAGCAAAAAATTTCAGAATTGCACCTTGCAATGCGGAAAAATTACTGTTTGTGCATTTACAATATTCATTGATTTTTGCCATTGAAAAACGTCCAGAAATGATTGAAGGTACTGACTGAATGAAAGGAGCTGGCATCTCACTCTCTTTGAATCTTCTTTATCATGCTAAGAGGAGCAGGAAAAAGCAAAAAATTTCAGAATTGCACCTTGCAATGCGGAGAAATTACTGTTTGTGCATTTACAATATTCATTGATTTTTGCCATTGAAAAACGTCCAGAAATGATTGAAGCTACTGACTGAATGAAAGGAGCTGGCATCTCACTCTCTTTGAATCTTCTTTATCATGCTAAGAGGAGCAGGAAAAAGCAAAAAATTTCAGAATTGCACCTTGCAATGCGGAGAAATTACAGTTTGTGCATTTACAATATTCATTGATTTTTGCCATTGAAAAACATCCAGAAATGATTGAAGCTACTGACTGAATGAAAGGAGCTGGCATCTCACTCTCTTTGAATCTTCTTTATCATGCTAAGAGGAGCAGGAAAAAGCAAAAAATTTCAGAATTGCACCTTGCAATGCGGAGAAATTACTCTTTGTGCATTTACAATATTCATTGATTTTTGCCATTGAAAAACATCATGTTATTCATATACCAGAAATGTTTGAAGCTACTGACTGAATGAAAGGAGCTGGCATCTCACTCTCTTTGAATCTTCTTTATCATGCTAAGAGGAGCAGGAAAAAGCAAAAAATTTCAGAATTGCACCTTGCAATGTGGAGAAATTACTGTTTGTGCATTTACAATAATCATTGATTTTTACCATTGAAAAACGTCCAGAAATGATTGAAGCTACTGACTGAATGAAAGTAGCTGGCATCTCACTCTCTTTGAATCTTCTTTATCATGCTAAGAGGAGCAGGAAAAAGCAAAAAATTTCAGACTTGCACCTTGCAATGCGGAGAAATTACTGTTTGTGCATTTACAATATTCATTGATTTTTGCCATTGAAAAACATCATGTTATTCATATACCAGAAATGTTTGAAGCTACTGACTGAATGAAAGGAGCTGGCATCTCACTCTCTTTGAATCTTCTTTATCATGCTAAGAGGAGCAGGAAAAAGCAAAAAATTTCAGAATTGCACCTTGCAATGCGGAGAAATTACTGTTTGTGCATTTACAATATTCATTGATTTTTGCCATTGAAAAACATCATGTTATTCATATACCAGAAATGTTTGAAGCTACTGACTGAATGAAAGGAGCTGGCATCTCAATCTCTTTGAATCTTCTTTATCATGCTAAGAGGAGCAGGATAAAGCAAAAAATTTCAGAATTGCACCTTGCAATGTGGAGAAATTACTGTTTGTGCATTTACAATATTCATTGATTTTTACCATTGAAAAACGTCCAGAAATGATTGAAGCTACTGACTGAATGAAAGTAGCTGGCATCTCACTCTCTTTGAATCTTCTTTATCATGCTAAGAGGAGCAGGAAAAAGCAAAAAATTTCAGACTTGCACCTTGCAATGCGGAGAAATTACTGTTTGTGCATTTACAATATTCATTGATTTTTGCCATTGAAAAACATCATGTTATTCATATACCAGAAATGTTTGAAGCTACTGACTGAATGAAAGGAGCGGGCATCTCACTCTCTTTGAATCTTCTTTATCATGCTAAGAGGAGCAGGAAAAAGCAAAAAATTTCAGACTTGCACCTTGCAATGCGGAGAAATTACTGTTTGTGCATTTACAATATTCATTGATTTTTGCCATTGAAAAACATCATGTTATTCATATACCAGAAATGTTTGAAGCTACTGACTGAATGAAAGGAACTGGCATCTCACTCTCTTTGAATCTTCTTTATCATGCTAAGAGGAGCAGGAAAAAGCAAAAAATTTCAGAATTGCACCTTGCAATGCGGAGAAATTACTGTTTGTGCATTTACAATATTCATTGATTTTTGCCATTGAAAAACGTCCAGAAATGATTGAAGGTACTGACTGAATGAAAGGAGCTGGCATCTCACTCTCTTTGAATCTTCTTTATCATTCTAAGAGGAGCAGGAAAAAGCAAAAAATTTCAGAATTGCACCTTGCAATGCGGAGAAATTACTGTTTGTGCATTTACAATATTCATTGATTTTTGCCATTGAAAAACGTCCAGAAATGATTGAAGCTACTGACTCAATGAATGGAGCTGGCATCTCACTCTCTTTGAATCTTCTTTATCATGCTAAGAGGAGCAGGAAAAAGCAAAAAATTTCAGAATTGCACCTTGCAATGCGGAGAAATTACAGTTTGTGCATTTACAATATTCATTGATTTTTGCCATTGAAAAACGTCCAGAAATGATTGAAGCTACTGACTGAATGAAAGGAGCTGGCATCTCACTCTCTTTGAATCTTCTTTATCATGCTAAGAGGAGCAGGAAAAAGCAAAAAATTTCAGAATTGCACCTTGCAATGCGGAGAAATTACTGTTTGTGCATTTACAATATTCATTGATTTTTGCCATTGAAAAACATGTTATTCATATACCAGAAATGTTTGAAGCTCCTGACTGAATGAAAGGAGCTGGCACCTCACTCTCTTTGAATCTTCTTTATCATGCTAAGAGGAGCAGGAAAAAGCAAAAAATTTCAGAATTGCACCTTGCAATGCGGAGAAATTACTGTTTGTGCATTTACAATATTCATTGATTTTTGCCATTGAAAAACGTCCAGAAATGATTGAAGCTACTGACTGAATGAAAGGAGCTGGCATCTCACTCTCTTTGAATCTTCTTTATTATGCTAAGAGGAGCAGGAAAAAGCAAAAAATTTCAGAATTGCACCTTGCAATGCGGAGAAATTACTGTTTGTGCATTTACAATATTCATTGATTTTTGCCATTGAAAAATGTCCAGAAATGATTGAAGCTACTGACTGAATGAAAGGAGCTGGCATCTCACTCTCTTTGAATCTTCTTTATCATGCTAAGAGGAGCAGGAAAAAGCAAAAAATTTCAGAATTGCGCCTTGCAATGCGGAGAAATTACTGTTTGTGCATTTACAAAATTCATTGATTTTTGCCATTGAAAAACATCATGTTATTCATATACCAGAAATGATTGAAGCTACTGACTGAAGGAAAGGAGCTGGCATCTCACTCTCTTTGAATCTTCTTTATCATGCTAAGAGGAGCAGGAAAAAGCAAAAAATTTCAGAATTGCACCTTGCAATGCGGAGAAATTACTGTTTGTGCATTTACAATATTCATTGATTTTTGCCATTGAAAAACGTCCAGAAATGATTGAAGCTACTGACTGAATGAAAGGAGCTGGCATCTCACTCTCTTTGAATCTTCTTTATCATGCTAAGAGGAGCAGGAAAAAGCAAAAAATTTCAGAATTGCTCCTTGCAATGCGGAGAAATTACTGTTTGTGCATTTACAATATTCATTGATTTTTGCGATTGAAAAACATCATGTTATTCATATACCAGAAATGATTGAAGCTACTGACTGAATGAAAGGAGCTGGCATCTCATTCTCTTTGAATCTTCTTTATCATGCTAAGAGGAGCAGGAAAAAGTAAAAAATTTCAGAATTGCACCTTGCAATGCGGAGAAATTACTGTTTGTGCATTTACAATATTCAATGATTTTTGCCATTGAAAAACGTCCAGAAATGATTGAAGCTACTGACTGAATGAAAGGAGCTGGCATCTCACTCTCTTTGAATCTTGTTTATCATGCTAAGAGGAGCAGGAAAAAGCAAAAAATTTCAGAATTGCACCTTGCAATGCGGAGAAATTACTGTTTGTGCATTTACAATATTCATTGATTTTTGCCATTGAAAAACGTCCAGAAATGATTGAAGCTACTGACTGAATGAAAGGAGCTGGCATCTCACTCTCTTTGAATCTTCTTTATCATGCTAAGAGGAGCAGGAAAAAGCCAAAAATTTCAGAATTGCACCTTGCAATGCGGAGAAATTACTGTTTGTGCATTTACAATATTCATTGATTTTTGCTATTGAAAAACATCATGTTATTCATATACCAGAAATGATTGAAGCTACTGACTGAATGAAAGGAGCTGGCATCTCACTCTCTTTGAATCTTCTTTATCATGCTAAGAGGAGCAGGAAAAAGCAAAAAATTTCAGAATTGCACCTTGCAATGCGGAGAAATTGCAGTTTGTGCATTTACAATATTCATTGATTTTTGCCATTGAAAAACGTCCAGAAATGATTGAAGCTACTGACTGAATGAAAGGAGCTGGCATCTCACTCTCTTTGAATCTTCTTTATCATGCTAAGAGGAGCAGGAAAAAGCAAAAAATTTCAGAATTGCACCTTGCAATGCGGAGAAATTACTGTTTGTGCATTTACAATATTCATTGATTTTTGCCATTGAAAAACATCATGTTATTCATATACCAGAAATGATTGAAGCTACTGACTGAATGAAAGGAGCTGGCATCTCACTCTCTTTGAATCTTCTTTATCATGCTAAGAGGAGCAGGAAAAAGCAAAAAATTTCAGAATTGCACCTTGCAATGCGGAGAAATTGCAGTTTGTGCATTTACAATATTCATTGATTTTTGCCATTGAAAAACGTCCAGAAATGATTGAAGCTACTGACTGAATGAAAGGAGCTGGCATCTCACTCTCTTTGAATCTTCTTTATCATGCTAAGAGGAGCAGGAAAAAGCAAAAAATTTCAGAATTGCACCTTGCAATGCGGAGAAATTACTGTTTGTGCATTTACAATATTCATTGATTTTTGCCATTGAAAATCGTCCAGAAATGATTGAAGCTACTGACTGAATGAAAGGAGCTGGCATCTCACTCTCTTTGAATCTTCTTTATCATGCTAAGAGGAGCAGGAAAAAGCAAAAAATTTCAGAATTGCACCTTGCAATGCGGAGAAATTACTGTTTGTGCATTTACAATATTCATTGATTTTTGCCATTGAAAAATGTCCAGAAATGATTGAAGCTACTGACTGAATGAAAGGAGCTGGCATCTCACTCTCTTTGAATCTTCTTTATCATGCTAAGAGGAGCAGGAAAAAGCAAAAAATTTCAGAATTGCGCCTTGCAATGCGGAGAAATTACTGTTTGTGCATTTACAAAATTCATTGATTTTTGCCATTGAAAAACATCATGTTATTCATATACCAGAAATGATTGAAGCTACTGACTGAAGGAAAGGATCTGGCATCTCACTCTCTTTGACTCTTCTTTGTCATGCTAAGAGGAGCAGGAAAAAGCAAAAAATTTCAGAATTGCACCTTGCAATGCGGAGAAATTACTGTTTGTGCATTTACAATATTCATTGATTTTTGCCATTGAAAAACGTCCAGAAATGATTGAAGCTACTGACTGAATGAAAGGAGCTGGCATCTCACTCTCTTTGAATCTTCTTTATCATGCTAAGAGGAGCAGGAAAAAGCAAAACATTTCAGAATTGCACCTTGCAATGCGGAGAAATTACTGTTTGTGCATTTACAATATTCATTGATTTTTGCGATTGAAAAACATCATGTTATTCATATACCAGAAATGATTGAAGCTACTGACTGAATGAAAGGAGCTGGCATCTCACTCTCTTTGAATCTTCTTTATCATGCTAAGAGGAGCAGGAAAAAGTAAAAAAATTCAGAATTGCACCTTGCAATGCGGAGAAATTACTGTTTGTGCATTTACAATATTCAATGATTTTTGCCATTGAAAAACGTCCAGAAATGATTGAAGCTACTGACTGAATGAAAGGAGCTGGCATCTCACTCTCTTTGAATCTTCTTTATCATGCTAAGAGGAGCAGGAAAAAGCAAAAAATTTCAGAATTGCACCTTGCAATGCGGAGAAATTACTATTTGTGCATTTACAATATTCATTGATTTTTGCCATTGAAAAACATCATGTTATTCATATACCAGAAATGATTGAAGCTACTGACTGAATGAAAGGAGCTGGCATCTCACTCTCTTTGAATCTTCTTTATCATGCTAAGAGGAGCAGGAAAAAGCAAAAAAATTCAGAATTGCACCTTGCAATGCGGAGAAATTGCAGTTTGTGCATTTACAATATTCATTGATTTTTGCCATTGAAAAACGTCCAGAAATGATTGAAGCTACTGACTGAATGAAAGGAGCTGGCATCTCACTCTCTTTGAATCTTCTTTATCATGCTAAGAGGAGCAGGAAAAAGCAAAAAATTTCAGAATTGCACCTTGCAATGCGGAGAAATTACTGTTTGTGCATTTACAATATTCATTGATTTTTGCCATTGAAAAACGTCCAGAAATGATTGAAGCTACTGACTGAATGAAAGGAGCTGGCATCTCACTCTCTTTGAATCTTCTTTATCATGCTAAGAGGAGCAGGAAAAAGCAAAAAATTTCAGAATTGCACCTTGCAATGCGGAGAAATTACTGTTTGTGCATTTACAATATTCATTGATTTTTGCCATTGAAAAACGTCCAGAAATGATTGAAGCTACTGACTGAATGAAAGGAGCTGGCATCTCACTCTCTTTGAATCTTCTTTATCATGCTAGAGCAGGAAAAAGCAAAAAATTTCAGAATTGCACCTTGCAATGCGGAGAAATTACTGTTTGTGCATTTACAATATTCATTGATTTTTGCCATTGAAAAACGTCCAGAAATGATTGAAGCTACTGACTGAATGAAAGGAGCTGGCATCTCACTCTCTTTGAATCTTCTTTATCATGCTAAGAGGAGCAGGAAAAGGCAAAAAATTTCAGAATTGCACCTTGCAATGCGGAGAAATTACTGTTTGTGCATTTACAATATTCATTGATTTTTGCCATTGAAAAACATCATGTTATTCATATACCAGAAATGATTGAAGCTACTGACTGAATGAAAGGAGCTGGCATCTCATTCTCTTTGAATCTTCTTTATCATGCTAAGAGGAGCAGGAAAAAGTAAAAAATTTCAGAATTGCACCTTGCAATGCGGAGAAATTACTGTTTGTGCATTTACAATATTCAATGATTTTTGCCATTGAAAAACGTCCAGAAATGATTGAAGCTACTGACTGAATGAAAGGAGCTGGCATCTCACTCTCTTTGAATCTTGTTTATCATGCTAAGAGGAGCAGGAAAAAGCAAAAAATTTCAGAATTGCACCTTGCAATGCGGAGAAATTACTGTTTGTGCATTTACAATATTCATTGATTTTTGCCATTGAAAAACGTCCAGAAATGATTGAAGCTACTGACTGAATGAAAGGAGCTGGCATCTCACTCTCTTTGAATCTTCTTTATCATGCTAAGAGGAGCAGGAAAATGCCAAAAATTTCAGAATTGCACCTTGCAATGCGGAGAAATTACTGTTTGTGCATTTACAATATTCATTGATTTTTGCTATTGAAAAACATCATGTTATTCATATACCAGAAATGATTGAAGCTACTGACTGAATGAAAGGAGCTGGCATCTCACTCTCTTTGAATCTTCTTTATCATGCTAAGAGGAGCAGGAAAAAGCAAAAAATTTCAGAATTGCACCTTGCAATGCGGAGAAATTGCAGTTTGTGCATTTACAATATTCATTGATTTTTGCCATTGAAAAACGTCCAGAAATGATTGAAGCTACTGACTGAATGAAAGGAGCTGGCATCTCACTCTCTTTGAATCTTCTTTATCATGCTAAGAGGAGCAGGAAAAAGCAAAAAATTTCAGAATTGCACCTTGCAATGCGGAGAAATTACTGTTTGTGCATTTACAATATTCATTGATTTTTGCCATTGAAAAACATCATGTTATTCATATACCAGAAATGATTGAAGCTACTGACTGAATGAAAGGAGCTGGCATCTCACTCTCTTTGAATCTTCTTTATCATGCTAAGAGGAGCAGGAAAAAGCAAAAAATTTCAGAATTGCACCTTGCAATGCGGAGAAATTACTGTTTGTGCATTTACAATATTCATTGATTTTTGCCATTGAAAAACGTCCAGAAATGATTGAAGCTACTGACTGAATGAAAGGAGCTGGCATCTCACTCTCTTTGAATCTTCTTTATCATGCTAAGAGGAGCAGGAAAAAGCAAAAAATTTCAGAATTGCACCTTGCAATGCGGAGAAATTACTGTTTGTGCATTTACAATATTCATTGATTTTTGCCATTGAAAAATGTCCAGAAATGATTGAAGCTACTGACTGAATGAAAGGAGCTGGCATCTCACTCTCTTTGAATCTTCTTTATCATGCTAAGAGGAGCAGGAAAAAGCAAAAAATTTCAGAATTGCGCCTTGCAATGCGGAGAAATTACTGTTTGTGCATTTACAAAATTCATTGATTTTTGCCATTGAAAAACATCATGTTATTCATATACCAGAAATGATTGAAGCTACTGACTGAAGAAAAGGATCTGGCATCTCACTCTCTTTGAATCTTCTTTGTCATGCTAAGAGGAGCAGGAAAAAGCAAAAAATTTCAGAATTGCACCTTGCAATGCGGAGAAATTACTGTTTGTGCATTTACAATATTCATTGATTTTTGCCATTGAAAAACGTCCAGAAATGATTGAAGCTACTGACTGAATGAAAGGAGCTGGCATCTCACTCTCTTTGAATCTTCTTTATCATGCTAAGAGGAGCAGGAAAAAGCAAAACATTTCAGAATTGCACCTTGCAATGCGGAGAAATTACTGTTTGTGCATTTACAATATTCATTGATTTTTGCGATTGAAAAACATCATGTTATTCATATACCAGAAATGATTGAAGCTACTGACTGAATGAAAGGAGCTGGCATCTCACTCTCTTTGAATCTTCTTTATCATGCTAAGAGGAGCTGGAAAAAGTAAAAAATTTCAGAATTGCACCTTGCAATGCGGAGAAATTACTGTTTGTGCATTTACAATATTCAATGATTTTTGCCATTGAAAAACGTCCAGAAATGATTGAAGCTACTGACTGAATGAAAGGAGCTGGCATCTCACTCTCTTTGAATCTTCTTTATCATGCTAAGAGGAGCAGGAAAAAGCAAAAAATTTCAGAATTGCACCTTGCAATGCGGAGAAATTACTGTTTGTGCATTTACAATATTCATTGATTTTTGCCATTGAAAAACGTCCAGAAATGATTGAAGCTACTGACTGAATGAAAGGAGCTGGCATCTCACTCTCTTTGAATCTTCTTTATCATGCTAAGAGGAGCAGGAAAAAGCAAAAAATTTCAGAATTGCACCTTGCAATGCGGAGAAATTACTGTTTGTGCATTTACAATATTCATTGATTTTTGCCATTGAAAAATGTCCAGAAATGATTGAAGCTACTGACTGAATGAAAGGAGCTGGCATCTCACTCTCTTTGAATCTTCTTTATCATGCTAAGAGGAGCAGGAAAAAGCAAAAAATTTCAGAATTGCGCCTTGCAATGCGGAGAAATTACTGTTTGTGCATTTAGAAAAATTCATTGATTTTTGCCATTGAAAAACATCATGTTATTCATATACCAGAAATGATTGAAGCTACTGACTGAAGGAAAGGATCTGGCATCTCACTCTCTTTGAATCTTCTTTGTCATGCTAAGAGGAGCAGGAAAAAGCAAAAAATTTCAGAATTGCACCTTGCAATGCGGAGAAATTACTGTTTGTGCATTTACAATATTCATTGATTTTTGCCATTGAAAAACGTCCAGAAATGATTGAAGCTACTGACTGAATGAAAGGAGCTGGCATCTCACTCTCTTTGAATCTTCTTTATCATGCTAAGAGGAGCAGGAAAAAGCAAAACATTTCAGAATTGCACCTTGCAATGCGGAGAAATTACTGTTTGTGCATTTACAATATTCATTGATTTTTGCGATTGAAAAACATCATGTTATTCATATACCAGAAATGATTGAAGCTACTGACTGAATGAAAGGAGCTGGCATCTAACTCTCTTTGAATCTTCTTTATCATGCTAAGAGGAGCAGGAAAAAGTAAAAAATTTCAGAATTGCACCTTGCAATGCGGAGAAATTACTGTTTGTGCAATTACAATATTCAATGATTTTTGCCATTGAAAAACGTCCAGAAATGATTGAAGCTACTGACTGAATGAAAGGAGCTGGCATCTCACTCTCTTTGAATCTTCTTTATCATGCTAAGAGGAGCAGGAAAAAGCAAAAAATTTCAGAATTGCACCTTGCAATGCGGAGAAATTACTGTTTGTGCATTTACAATATTCATTGATTTTTGCCATTGAAAAACATCATGTTATTCATATACCAGAAATGATTGAAGCTACTGACTGAATGAAAGGAGCTGGCATCTCACTCTCTTTGAATCTTCTTTATCATGCTAAGAGGAGCAGGAAAAAGCAAAAAATTTCAGAATTGCACCTTGCAATGCGGAGAAATTGCAGTTTGTACATTTACAATATTCATTGATTTTTGCCATTGAAAAACGTCCAGAAATGATTGAAGCTACTGACTGAATGAAAGGAGCTGGCATCTCACTCTCTTTGAATCTTCTTTATCATGCTAAGAGGAGCAGGAAAAAGCAAAAAATTTCAGAATTGCACCTTGCAATGCGGAGAAATTACTGTTTGTGCATTTACAATATTCATTGATTTTTGCCATTGAAAAACGTCCAGAAATGATTGAAGCTACTGACTGAATGAAAGGAGCTGGCATCTCACTCTCTTTGAATCTTCTTTATCATGCTAAGAGGAGCAGGAAAAAGCAAAAAATTTCAGAATTGCACCTTGCAATGCGGAGAAATTACTGTTTGTGCATTTACAATATTCATTGATTTTTGCCATTGAAAAACATCATGTTATTCATATACCAGAAATGTTTGAAGCTACTGACTGAATGAAAGGAGCTGGCATCTCACTCTCTTTGAATCTTCTTTATCATGCTAAGAGGAGCAGGAAAAAGCAAAAAATTTCAGAATTGCACCTTGCAATGCGGAGAAATTACTGTTTGTGCATTTACAATATTCATTGATTTTTGCCATTGAAAAACGTCCAGAAATGATTGAAGCTACTGACTGAATGAAAGGAGCTGGCATCTCACTCTCTTTGAATCTTCTTTATCATGCTAAGAGGAGCAGGAAAAGGCAAAAAATTTCAGAATTGCACCTTGCAATGCGGAGAAATTACTGTTTGTGCATTTACAATATTCATTGATTTTTGCCATTGAAAAACATCATGTTATTCATATACCAGAAATGATTGAAGCTACTGACTGAATGAAAGGAGCTGGCATCTCACTCTCTTTGAATCTTCTTTATCATGCTAAGAGGAGCAGGAAAAAGCAAAAAATTTCAGAATTGCACCTTGCAATGCGGAGAAATTACTGTTTGTGCATTTACAATATTCATTATTTTTGCCATTGAAAAACATCATGTTATTCATATACCAGAAATGATTGAAGCTACTGACTGAATGAAAGGAGCTGGCATCTCACTCTCTTTGAATCTTCTTTATCATGCTAAGAGGAGCAGGAAAAAGCAAAAAATTTCAGAATTGCACCTTGCAATGCGGAGAAATTACTGTTTGTGCATTTACAATATTCATTGATTTTTGCCATTGAAAAACGTCCAGAAATGATTGAAGCTACTGACTGAATGAAAGGAGCTGGCATCTCACTCTCTTTGAATCTTCTTTATCATGCTAAGAGGAGCAGGAAAAAGCAAAAAAATTCAGAATTGCACCTTGCAATGCGGAGAAATTACTGTTTGTGCATTTACAATATTCATTGATTTTTGCCATTGAAAAACATCATGTTATTCATATACCAGAAATGATTGAAGCTACTGACTGAATGAAAGGAGCTGGCATCTCACTCTCTTTGAATCTTCTTTTTCATGCTAAGAGGAGCAGGAAAAAGTAAAAAATTTCAGAATTGCACCTTGCAATGCGGAGAAATTACTGTTTGTGCATTTACAATATTCATTGATTTTTGCCATTGAAAAACGTCCAGAAATGATTGAAGCTACTGACTGAATGAAAGGAGCTGGCATCTCAGTCTCTTTGAATCTTCTTTATCATGCTAAGAGGAGCAGGAAAAAGCAAAAAATTTCAGAATTGCACCTTGCAATGCGGAGAAATTACTGCTTGTGCATTTACAATATTCATTGATTTTTGCCATTGAAAAACGTCCAGAAATGATTGAAGCTACTGACTGAATGAAAGGAGCTGGCATCTCACTCTCTTTGAATCTTCTTTATCATGCTAAGAGGAGCAGGAAAAAGCAAAAAATTTCAGAATTGCACCTTGCAATACGGAGAAATTACTGTTTGTGCATTTACAATATTCATTGATTTTTGCCATTGAAAAACGTCCAGAAATGATTGAAGCTACTGACTGAATGAAAGGAGCTGGCATCTCACTCTCTTTGAATCTTCTTTATCATGCTAAGAGGAGCAGGAAAAAGCAAAAAATTTCAGAATTGCACCTTGCAATGCGGAGAAATTACTGTTTGTGCATTTACAATATTCATTGATTTTTGCCATTGAAAAACGTCCATAAATGATTGAAGCTACTGACTGAATGAAAGGAGCTGGCATCTCACTCTCTTTGAATCTTCTTTATCATGCTAAGAGGAGCAGGAAAAAGCAAAAAATTTCAGAATTGCACCTTGCAATGCGGAGAAATTACTGTTTGTGCATTTACAATATTCATTGATTTTTACCATTGAAAAACGTCCAGAAATGATTGAAGCTACTGACTGAATGAAAGGAGCTGGCATCTCACTCTCTTTGAATCTTCTTTATCATGCTAAGAGGAGCAGGAAAAAGCAAAAAATTTCAGAATTGCACCTTGCAATGCGGAGAAATTACTGTTTGTGCATTTACAATATTTATTGATTTTTGCCATTGAAAAACATCCAGAAATGATTGAAGCTACTGACTGAATGAAAGGAGCTGGCATCTCACTCTCTTTGAATCTTCTTTATCATGCTAAGAGGAGCAGGAAAAAGCAAAAAATTTCAGAATTGCACCTTGCAATGCGGAGAAATTACTGTTTGTGCATTTACAATATTCATTGATTTTTGCCATTGTTAAACATCATGTTATTCATATACCAGAAATGATTGAAGCTACTGACTGAATGAAAGGAGCTGGCATCTCACTCTCTTTGAATCTTCTTTATCATGATAAGAGGAGCAGGAAAAAGCAAAAAATTTCAGAATTGCACCTTGCAATGCGGAGAAATTACTGTTTGTGCATTTACAATATTCATTGATTTTTGCCATTGAAAAACGTCCAGAAATGTTTGAAGCTACTGACTGAATGAAAGGAGCTGGCATCTCACTCTCTTTGAATCTTCTTTATCATGCTAAGAGGAGCAGGAAAAAGCAAAAAATTTCAGAATTGCACCTTGCAATGCGGAGAAATTACTGTTTGTGCATTTACAATATTCATTGATTTTTGCCATTGAAAAACATCATGTTATTCATATACCAGAAATGATTGAAGCTACTGACTGAATGAAAGGAGCTGGCATCTCACTCTCTTTGAATCTTCTTTATCATGCTAAGAGGAGCAGGAAAAAGCAAAAAATTTCAGAATTGCACCTTGCAATGCGGAGAAATTACTGTTTGTGCATTTACAATATTCATTGATTTTTGCCTTTGAAAAACGTCCAGAAATGATTGAAGCTACTGACTGAATGAAAGGAGCTGGCATCTCACTCTCTTTGAATCTTCTTTATCATGCTAAGAGGAGCAGGAAAAAGCAAAAAATTTCAGAATTGCACCTTGCAATGCGGAGAAATTACTGTTTGTGCATTTACAATATTCATTGATTTTTGCCATTGAAAAACATCATGTTATTCATATACCAGAAATGATTGAAGCTACTGACTGAATGAAAGGAGCTGGCATCTCACTCTCTTTGAATCTTCTTTTTCATGCTAAGATGAGCAGGAAAAAGTAAAAAATTTCAGAATTGCACCTTGCAATGCGGAGAAATTACTGTTTGTGCATTTACAATATTCATTGATTTTTGCCATTGAAAAACGTCCAGAAATGATTGAAGCTACTGACTGAATGAAAGGAGCTGGCATCTCAGTCTCTTTGAATCTTCTTTATCATGCTAAGAGGAGCAGGAAAAAGCAAAAAATTTCAGAATTGCACCTTGCAATGCGGAGAAATTACTGCTTGTGCATTTACAATATTCATTGATTTTTGCCATTGAAAAACGTCCAGAAATGATTGAAGCTACTGACTGAATGAAAGGAGCTGGCATCTCACTCTCTTTGAATCTTCTTTATCATGCTAAGAGGAGCAGGAAAAAGCAAAAAATTTCAGAATTGCACCTTGCAATACGGAGAAATTACTGTTTGTGCATTTACAATATTCATTGATTTTTGCCATTGAAAAACGTCCAGAAATGATTGAAGCTACTGACTGAATGAAAGGAGCTGGCATCTCACTCTGTTTGAATCTTCTTTATCATGCTAAGAGGAGCAGGAAAAAGCAAAAAATTTCAGAATTGCACCTTGCAATGCGGAGAAATTACTGTTTGTGCATTTACAATATTCATTGATTTTTGCCATTGAAAAACATCATGTTATTCATATACCAGAAATGTTTGAAGCTACTGACTGAATGAAAGGAGCTGGCATCTCACTCTCTTTGAATCTTCTTTATCATGCTAAGAGGAGCAGGAAAAAGCAAAAAATTTCAGAATTGCACCTTGCCATGCGGAGAAATTACTGTTTGTGCATTTACAATATTCATTGATTTTTGCCATTGAAAAACGTCCAGAAATGATTGAAGCTACTGACTGAATGAAAGGAGCTGGCATCTCACTCTCTTTGAATCTTCTTTATCATGCTAAGAGGAGCAGGAAAAGGCAAAAAATTTCAGAATTGCACCTTGCAATGCGGAGAAATTACTGTTTGTGCATTTACAATATTCATTGATTTTTGCCATTGAAAAACATCATGTTATTCATATACCAGAAATGTTTGAAGCTACTGACTGAATGAAAGGAGCTGGCATCTCACTCTCTTTGAATCTTCTTTATCATGCTAAGAGGAGCAGGAAAAAGCAAAAAATTTCAGAATTGTGCATTTACAATATTCATTGATTTTTGCCATTGAAAAACATGTTTTTCATATACCAGAAATGTTTGAAGCTACTGACTGAATGAAAGGAGCTGGCATCTCACTCTCTTTGAATCTTCTTTATCATGCTAGGATTAGCAGGAAAAAGCAAAAAATTTCAGAATTGCACCTTGCAATGTGGAGATATTACTGTTTGTGCATTTACAATATTCATTGATTTTTGCCATTGAAAAACATGTTTTTCATATACCAGAAATGTTTGAAGCTACTGACTGAATGAAAGGAGCTGGCATCTCACTCTCTTTGAATCTTCTTTATCATGCTAGGATTAACAGGAAAAAGCAAAAAATTTCAGAATTGCACCTTGCAATGTGGAGATATTACTGTTTGTGCATTTACAATATTCATTGATTTTTGCCATTGAAAAACATGTTTTTCATATACCAGAAATGTTTGAGGCTACTGACTGAATGAAAGGAGCTGGCATCTCACTCTCTTTGAATCTTCTTTATCATGCTAGGATTAACAGGAAAAAGCTAAAAATTTCAGAATTGCACTGTGCAATGTTGAGATATTACTGTTTGTGCATTTACAATATTCATTGATTTTTGCCATTGAAAAACATGTTTTTCATATACCAGAAATGTTTGAAGCTACTGACTGAATGAAAGGAGCTGGCATCTCACTCTCTTTGAATCTTCTTTATCATGCTAGGATTAGCAGGAAAAAGCAAAAAATTTCAGAATTGCACCTTGCAATGTGGAGATATTACTGTTTGTGCATTTACAATATTCATTGATTTTTGCCATTGAAAAACATGTTTTTCATATACCAGAAATGTTTGAAGCTACTGACTGAATGAAAGGAGCTGGCATCTCACTCTCTTTGAATCTTCTTTATCATGCTAGGATTAACAGGAAAAAGCTAAAAATTTCATAATTGCACCGTGCAATGTGGAGATATTACTGTTTGTGCATTTACAATATTCATTGATTTTTGCCATTGAAAAACATGTTTTTCATATACCAGAAATGTTTGAAGCTACTGACTGAATGAAAGGAGCTGGCATCTCACTCTCTTTGAATCTTCTTTATCATGCTAGGATTAGCAGGAAAAAGCAAAAAATTTCAGAATTGCACCTTGCAATGTGGAGATATTACTGTTTGTGCATTTACAATATTCATTGATTTTTGCCATTGAAAAACATGTTTTTCATATACCAGAAATGTTTGAAGCTACTGACTGAATGAAAGGAGCTGGCATCTCACTCTCTTTGAATCTTCTTTATCATGCTAGGATTAACAGGAAAAAGCTAAAAATTTCAGAATTGCACCGTGCAATGTGGAGATATTACTGTTTGTGCATTTACAATATTCATTGATTTTTGCCATTGAAAAACATGTTTTTCATATACCAGAAATGTTTGAAGCTACTGACTGAATGAAAGGAGCTGGCATCTCACTCTCTTTGAATCTTCTTTATCATGCTAAGAGGAGCAGGAAAAAGCAAAAAATTTCAGAATTGCACCTTGCAATGCGGAGAAATTACTGTTTGTGCATTTACAATATTCATTGATTTTTGCCATTGAAAAACATCCAGAAATGATTGAAGCTACTGACTGAATGAAAGGAGCTGGCATCTCACTCTCTTTGAATCTTCTTTATCATGCTAAGAGGAGCAGGAAAAAGCAAAAAATTTCAGAATTGCACCTTGCAATGCGGAGAAATTACTGTTTGTGCATTTACAATATTCATTGATTTTTGCCATTGAAAAACGTCCAGAAATGATTGAAGCTACTGACTGAATGAAAGGAGCTGGCATCTCAGTCTCTTTGAATCTTCTTTATCATGCTAAGAGGAGCAGGAAAAAGCAAAAAATTTCCGAATTGCACCTTGCAATGCGGAGAAATTACTGTTTGTGCATCTACAATATTCATTGATTTTTGCCGTTGAAAAACGTCCAGAAATGATTGAAGCTACTGACTGAATGAAAGGAGCTGGCATCTCACTCTCTTTGAGTCTTCTTTACCATGCTAAGAGGAGCAGGAAAAAGCAAAAAATTTCAGAATTGCACCTTGCAATGCGGAGAAATTACTGTTTGTGCATTTACAATATTCATTGATTTTTGCCATTGAAAAACGTCCAGAAATGATTGAAGCTACTGACTGAATGAAAGGAGCTGGCATCTCACTCTCTTTGAATCTTCTTTATCATGCTAAGAGGAGCAGGAAAAAGCAAAAAATTTCAGAATTGCACCTTGCAATGTGGAGATATTACTGTTTGTGCATTTACAATATTCATTGATTTTTGCCATTGAAAAACATGTTTTTCATATACCAGAAATGTTTGAAGCTACTGACTGAATGAAAGGAGCTGGCATCTCACTCTCTTTGAATCTTCTTTATCATGCTAGGATTAACAGGAAAAAGCAAAAAATTTCAGAATTGCACCTTGCAATGTGGAGATATTACTGTTTGTGCATTTACAATATTCATTGATTTTTGCCATTGAAAAACGTTTTTCATATACCAGAAATGTTTGAAGCTACTGACTGAATGAAAGGAGCTGGCATCTCACTCTCTTTGAATCTTCTTTATCATGCTAGGATTAACAGGAAAAAGCTAAAAATTTCAGAATTGCACCGTGCAATGTTGAGATATTACTGTTTGTGCATTTACAATATTCATTGATTTTTGCCATTGAAAAACATGTTTTTCATATACCAGAAATGTTTGAAGCTACTGACTGAATGAAAGGAGCTGGCATCTCACTCTCTTTGAATCTTCTTTATCATGCTAGGATTAGCAGGAAAAAGCAAAAAATTTCAGAATTGCACCTTGCAATGTGGAGTTATTACTGTTTGTGCATTTACAATATTCATTGATTTTTGCCATTGAAAAACATGTTTTTCATATACCAGAAATGTTTGAAGCTACTGACTGAATGAAAGGAGCTGGCATCTCACTCTCTTTGAATCTTCTTTATCATGCTAGGATTAACAGGAAAAAGCTAAAAATTTCATAATTGCACCGTGCAATGTGGAGATATTACTGTTTGTGCATTTACAATATTCATTGATTTTTGCCATTGAAAAACATGTTTTTCATATACCAGAAATGTTTGAAGCTACTGACTGAATGAAAGGAGCTGGCATCTCACTCTCTTTGAATCTTCTTTATCATGCTAGGATTAGCAGGAAAAAGCAAAAAATTTCAGAATTGCACCTTGCAATGTGGAGATATTACTGTTTGTGCATTTACAATATTCATTGATTTTTGCCATTGAAAAACATGTTTTTCATATACCAGAAATGTTTGAAGCTACTGACTGAATGAAAGGAGCTGGCATCTCACTCTCTTTGAATCTTCTTTATCATGCTAGGATTAACAGGAAAAAGCTAAAAATTTCAGAATTGCACCGTGCAATGTGGAGATATTACTGTTTGTGCATTTACAATATTCATTGATTTTTGCCATTGAAAAACATGTTTTTCATATACCAGAAATGTTTGAAGCTACTGACTGAATGAAAGGAGCTGGCATCTCACTCTCTTTGAATCTTCTTTATCATGCTAGGATTAGCAGGAAAAAGCAAAAAATTTCAGAATTGCACCTTGCAATGTGGAGATATTACTGTTTGTGCATTTACAATATTCATTGATTTTTGCCATTGAAAAACATGTTTTTCATATACCAGAAATGTTTGAAGCTACTGACTGAATGAAAGGAGCTGGCATCTCACTCTCTTTGAATCTTCTTTATCATGCTAGGATTAACAGGAAAAAGCAAAAAATTTCAGAATTGCACCTTGCAATGTGGAGATATTACTGTTTGTGCATTTACAATATTCATTGATTTTTGCCATTGAAAAACATGTTTTTCATATACCAGAAATGTTTGAGGCTACTGACTGAATGAAAGGAGCTGGCATCTCACTCTCTTTGAATCTTCTTTATCATGCTAGGATTAACAGGAAAAAGCAAAAAATTTCAGAATTGCACCTTGCAATGCGGAGAAATTACTGTTTGTGCATTTACAATATTCATTGATTTTTGCCATTGAAAAACGTCCAGAAATGATTGAAGCTACTGACTGAATGAAAGGAGCTGGCATCTCAGTCTCTTTGAATCTTCTTTATCATGCTAAGAGGAGCAGGAAAAAGCAAAAAATTTCAGAATTGCACCTTGCAATGCGGAGAAATTACTGTTTGTGCATCTACAATATTCATTGATTTTTGCCGTTGAAAAACGTCCAGAAATGATTGAAGCTACTGACTGAATGAAAGGAGCTGGCATCTCACTCTCTTTGAGTCTTCTTTACCATGCTAAGAGGAGCAGGAAAAAGCAAAAAATTTCAGAATTGCACCTTGCAATGCGGAGAAATTACTGTTTGTGCATTTACAATATTCATTGATTTTTGCCATTGAAAAACGTCCAGAAATGATTGAAGCTACTGACTGAATGAAAGGAGCTGGCATCTCACTCTCTTTGAATCTTCTTTATCATGCTAAGAGGAGCAGGAAAAAGCAAAAAATTTCAGAATTGCACCTTGCAATGTGGAGATATTACTGTTTGTGCATTTACAATATTCATTGATTTTTGCCATTGAAAAACATGTTTTTCATATACCAGAAATGTTTGAAGCTACTGACTGAATGAAAGGAGCTGGCATCTCACTCTCTTTGAATCTTCTTTATCATGCTAGGATTAACAGGAAAAAGCAAAAAATTTCAGAATTGCACCTTGCAATGTGGAGATATTACTGTTTGTGCATTTACAATATTCATTGATTTTTGCCATTGAAAAACGTTTTTCATATACCAGAAATGTTTGAAGCTACTGACTGAATGAAAGGAGCTGGCATCTCACTCTCTTTGAATCTTCTTTATCATGCTAGGATTAACAGGAAAAAGCTAAAAATTTCAGAATTGCACCGTGCAATGTTGAGATATTACTGTTTGTGCATTTACAATATTCATTGATTTTTGCCATTGAAAAACATGTTTTTCATATACCAGAAATGTTTGAAGCTACTGACTGAATGAAAGGAGCTGGCATCTCACTCTCTTTGAATCTTCTTTATCATGCTAGGATTAGCAGGAAAAAGCAAAAAATTTCAGAATTGCACCTTGCAATGTGGAGTTATTACTGTTTGTGCATTTACAATATTCATTGATTTTTGCCATTGAAAAACATGTTTTTCATATACCAGAAATGTTTGAAGCTACTGACTGAATGAAAGGAGCTGGCATCTCACTCTCTTTGAATCTTCTTTATCATGCTAGGATTAACAGGAAAAAGCTAAAAATTTCATAATTGCACCGTGCAATGTGGAGATATTACTGTTTGTGCATTTACAATATTCATTGATTTTTGCCATTGAAAAACATGTTTTTCATATACCAGAAATGTTTGAAGCTACTGACTGAATGAAAGGAGCTGGCATCTCACTCTCTTTGAATCTTCTTTATCATGCTAGGATTAGCAGGAAAAAGCAAAAAATTTCAGAATTGCACCTTGCAATGTGGAGATATTACTGTTTGTGCATTTACAATATTCATTGATTTTTGCCATTGAAAAACATGTTTTTCATATACCAGAAATGTTTGAAGCTACTGACTGAATGAAAGGAGCTGGCATCTCACTCTCTTTGAATCTTCTTTATCATGCTAGGATTAACAGGAAAAAGCTAAAAATTTCATAATTGCACCGTGCAATGTGGAGATATTACTGTTTGTGCATTTACAATATTCATTGATTTTTGCCATTGAAAAACATGTTTTTCATATACCAGAAATGTTTGAAGCTACTGACTGAATGAAAGGAGCTGGCATCTCACTCTCTTTGAATCTTCTTTATCATGCTAGGATTAGCAGGAAAAAGCAAAAAATTTCAGAATTGCACCTTGCAATGTGGAGATATTACTGTTTGTGCATTTACAATATTCATTGATTTTTGCCATTGAAAAACATGTTTTTCATATACCAGAAATGTTTGAAGCTACTGACTGAATGAAAGGAGCTGGCATCTCACTCTCTTTGAATCTTCTTTATCATGCTAGGATTAACAGGAAAAAGCTAAAAATTTCAGAATTGCACCGTGCAATGTGGAGATATTACTGTTTGTGCATTTACAATATTCATTGATTTTTGCCATTGAAAAACATGTTTTTCATATACCAGAAATGTTTGAAGCTACTGACTGAATGAAAGGAGCTGGCATCTCACTCTCTTTGAATCTTCTTTATCATGCTAGGATTAGCAGGAAAAAGCAAAAAATTTCAGAATTGCACCTTGCAATGTGGAGATATTACTGTTTGTGCATTTACAATATTCATTGATTTTTGCCATTGAAAAACATGTTTTTCATATACCAGAAATGTTTGAAGCTACTGACTGAATGAAAGGAGCTGGCATCTCACTCTCTTTGAATCTTCTTTATCATGCTAGGATTAACAGGAAAAAGCAAAAAATTTCAGAATTGCACCTTGCAATGTGGAGATATTACTGTTTGTGCATTTACAATATTCATTGATTTTTGCCATTGAAAAACGTTTTTCATATACCAGAAATGTTTGAAGCTACTGACTGAATGAAAGGAGCTGGCATCTCACTCTCTTTGAATCTTCTTTATCATGCTAGGATTAACAGGAAAAAGCTAAAAATTTCAGAATTGCACCGTGCAATGTTGAGATATTACTGTTTGTGCATTTACAATATTCATTGATTTTTGCCATTGAAAAACATGTTTTTCATATACCAGAAATGTTTGAAGCTACTGACTGAATGAAAGGAGCTGGCATCTCACTCTCTTTGAATCTTCTTTATCATGCTAGGATTAGCAGGAAAAAGCAAAAAATTTCAGAATTGCACCTTGCAATGTGGAGTTATTACTGTTTGTGCATTTACAATATTCATTGATTTTTGCCATTGAAAAACATGTTTTTCATATACCAGAAATGTTTGAAGCTACTGACTGAATGAAAGGAGCTGGCATCTCACTCTCTTTGAATCTTCTTTATCATGCTAGGATTAACAGGAAAAAGCTAAAAATTTCATAATTGCACCGTGCAATGTGGAGATATTACTGTTTGTGCATTTACAATATTCATTGATTTTTGCCATTGAAAAACATGTTTTTCATATACCAGAAATGTTTGAAGCTACTGACTGAATGAAAGGAGCTGGCATCTCACTCTCTTTGAATCTTCTTTATCATGCTAGGATTAGCAGGAAAAAGCAAAAAATTTCAGAATTGCACCTTGCAATGTGGAGATATTACTGTTTGTGCATTTACAATATTCATTGATTTTTGCCATTGAAAAACATGTTTTTCATATACCAGAAATGTTTGAAGCTACTGACTGAATGAAAGGAGCTGGCATCTCACTCTCTTTGAATCTTCTTTATCATGCTAGGATTAACAGGAAAAAGCTAAAAATTTCAGAATTGCACCGTGCAATGTGGAGATATTACTGTTTGTGCATTTACAATATTCATTGATTTTTGCCATTGAAAAACATGTTTTTCATATACCAGAAATGTTTGAAGCTACTGACTGAATGAAAGGAGCTGGCATCTCACTCTCTTTGAATCTTCTTTATCATGCTAGGATTAGCAGGAAAAAGCAAAAAATTTCAGAATTGCACCTTGCAATGTGGAGATATTACTGTTTGTGCATTTACAATATTCATTGATTTTTGCCATTGAAAAACATGTTTTTCATATACCAGAAATTTTTGAAGCTACTGACTGAATGAAAGGAGCTGGCATCTCACTCTCTTTGAATCTTCTTTATCATGCTAGGATTAACAGGAAAAAGCAAAAAATTTCAGAATTGCACCTTGCAATGTGGAGATATTACTGTTTGTGCATTTACAATATTCATTGATTTTTGCCATTGAAAAACATGTTTTTCATATACCAGAAATGTTTGAGGCTACTGACTGAATGAAAGGAGCTGGCATCTCACTCTCTTTGAATCTTCTTTATCATGCTAGGATTAACAGGAAAAAGCTAAAAATTTCAGAATTGCACCGTGCAATGTTGAGATATTACTGTTTGTGCATTTACAATATTCATTGATTTTTGCCATTGAAAAACATGTTTTTCATATACCAGAAATGTTTGAAGCTACTGACTGAATGAAAGGAGCTGGCATCTCACTCTCTTTGAATCTTCTTTATCATGCTAGGATTAGCAGGAAAAAGCAAAAAATTTCAGAATTGCACCTTGCAATGTGGAGATATTACTGTTTGTGCATTTACAATATTCATTGATTTTTGCCATTGAAAAACATGTTTTTCATATACCAGAAATGTTTGAAGCTACTGACTGAATGAAAGGAGCTGGCATCTCACTCTCTTTGAATCTTCTTTATCATGCTAGGATTAACAGGAAAAAGCTAAAAATTTCATAATTGCACCGTGCAATGTGGAGATATTACTGTTTGTGCATTTACAATATTCATTGATTTTTGCCATTGAAAAACATGTTTTTCATATACCAGAAATGTTTGAAGCTACTGACTGAATGAAAGGAGCTGGCATCTCACTCTCTTTGAATCTTCTTTATCATGCTAGGATTAGCAGGAAAAAACAAAAAATTTCAGAATTGCACCTTGCAATGTGGAGATATTACTGTTTGTGCATTTACAATATTCATTGATTTTTGCCATTGAAAAACATGTTTTTCATATACCAGAAATGTTTGAAGCTACTGACTGAATGAAAGGAGCTGGCATCTCACTCTCTTTGAATCTTCTTTATCATGCTAGGATTAACAGGAAAAAGCTAAAAATTTCAGAATTGCACCGTGCAATGTGGAGATATTACTGTTTGTGCATTTACAATATTCATTGATTTTTGCCATTGAAAAACATGTTTTTCATATACCAGAAATGTTTGAAGCTACTGACTGAATGAAAGGAGCTGGCATCTCACTCTCTTTGAATCTTCTTTATCATGCTAAGAGGAGCAGGAAAAAGCAAAAAATTTCAGAATTGCACCTTGCAATGCGGAGAAATTACTGTTTGTGCATTTACAATATTCATTGATTTTTGCCATTGAAAAACATCCAGAAATGATTGAAGCTACTGACTGAATGAAAGGAGCTGGCATCTCACTCTCTTTGAATCTTCTTTATCATGCTAAGAGGAGCAGGAAAAAGCAAAAAATTTCAGAATTGCACCTTGCAATGCGGAGAAATTACTGTTTGTGCGTTTACAATATTCATTGATTTTTGCCATTGAAAAACGTCCAGAAATGATTGAAGCTACTGACTGAATGAAAGGAGCTGGCATCTCAGTCTCTTTGAATCTTCTTTATCATGCTAAGAGGAGCAGGAAAAAGCAAAAAATTTCAGAATTGCACCTTGCAATGCGGAGAAATTACTGTTTGTGCATCTACAATATTCATTGATTTTTGCCGTTGAAAAACGTCCAGAAATGATTGAAGCTACTGACTGAATGAAAGGAGCTGGCATCTCACTCTCTTTGAGTCTTCTTTACCATGCTAAGAGGAGCAGGAAAAAGCAAAAAATTTCAGAATTGCACCTTGCAATGCGGAGAAATTACTGTTTGTGCATTTACAATATTCATTGATTTTTGCCATTGAAAAACGTCCAGAAATGATTGAAGCTACTGACTGAATGAAAGGAGCTGGCATCTCACTCTCTTTGAATCTTCTTTATCATGCTAAGAGGAGCAGGAAAAAGCAAAAAATTTCAGAATTGCACCTTGCAATGCGGAGAAATTACTGTTTGTGCATTTACAATATTCATTGATTTTTGCCATTGAAAAACATCATGTTATTCATATACCAGAAATGATTGAAGCTACTGACTGAATGAAAGGAGCTGGCATCTCACTCTCTTTGAAACTTCTTTATCATGCTAAGAGGAGCAGGAAAAAGCAAAAAATTTCAGAATTGCACCTTGCAATGCGGAGAAATTACTGTTTGTGCATTTACAATATTCATTGATTTTTGCCATTGAAAAACATCCAGAAATGATTGAAGCTACTGACTGAATGAAAGGAGCTGGCATCTCACTCTCTTTGAATCTTCTTTATCATGCTAAGAGGAGCAGGAAAAAGCAAAAAATTTCAGAATTGCACCTTGCAATGCGGAGAAATTACTGTTTGTGCGTTTACAATATTCATTGATTTTTGCCATTGAAAAACGTCCAGAAATGATTGAAGCTACTGACTGAATGAAAGGAGCTGGCATCTCAGTCTCTTTGAATCTTCTTTATCATGCTAAGAGGAGCAGGAAAAAGCAAAAAATTTCAGAATTGCACCTTGCAATGCGGAGAAATTACTGTTTGTGCATCTACAATATTCATTGATTTTTGCCGTTGAAAAACGTCCAGAAATGATTGAAGCTACTGACTGAATGAAAGGAGCTGGCATCTCACTCTCTTTGAGTCTTCTTTACCATGCTAAGAGGAGCAGGAAAAAGCAAAAAATTTCAGAATTGCACCTTGCAATGCGGAGAAATTACTGTTTGTGCATTTACAATATTCATTGATTTTTGCCATTGAAAAACGTCCAGAAATGATTGAAGCTACTGACTGAATGAAAGGAGCTGGCATCTCACTCTCTTTGAATCTTCTTTATCATGCTAAGAGGAGCAGGAAAAAGCAAAAAATTTCAGAATTGCACCTTGCAATGCGGAGAAATTACTGTTTGTGCATTTACAATATTCATTGATTTTTGCCATTGAAAAACATCATGTTATTCATATACCAGAAATGATTGAAGCTACTGACTGAATGAAAGGAGCTGGCATCTCACTCTCTTTGAATCTTCTTTATCATGCTAAGAGGAGCAGGAAAAAGCAAAAAATTTCAGAATTGCACCTTGCAATGCGGAGAAATTACTGTTTGTGCATTTACAATATTCATTGATTTTTGCCATTGAAAAACGTCCAGAAATGATTGAAGCTACTGACTGAATGAAAGGAGCTGGCATCTCACTCTCTTTGAATCTTCTTTATCATGCTAAGAGGAGCAGGAAAAAGCAAAAATTTCAGAATTGCACCTTGCAATGCGGAGAAATTACTGTTTGTGCATTTACAATATTCATTGATTTTTGCCATTGAAAAACATCATGTTATTCATATACCAGAAATGTTTGAAGCTACTGACTGAATGAAAGGAGCTCTCATCTCACTCTCTTTGAATCTTCTTTATCATGCTAAGAGGAGCAGGAAAAAGCAAAAAATTTCAGAATTGCACCTTGCAATGCGAAGAAATTACTGTTTGTGCATTTACAATATTCATTGATTTTTGCCATTGAAAAACATCATGTTATTCATATACCAGAAATGTTTGAAGCTACTGACTGAATGAAAGGAGCTGGCATCTCACTCTCTTTGAATCTTCTTTATCATGCTAAGAGGAGCAGGAAAAAGCAAAAAATTTCAGAATTGCACCATGCAATGCGGAGAAATTACTGTTTGTGCATTTACAATATTCATTGATTTTTGCCATTGAAAAACGTCCAGAAATGATTGAAGCTACTGACTGAATGAAAGGAGCTGGCATCTCACTCTCTTTGAATCTTCTTTATCATGCTAAGAGGAGCAGGAAAAAGCAAAAAAATTCAGAATTGCACCTTCCAATGCGGAGAAATTACTGTTTGTGCATTTACAATATTCATTGATTTTTGCCATTGAAAAACATCATGTTATTCATATACCAGAAATGATTGAAGCTACTGACTGAATGAAAGGAGCTGGCATCTCACGCTCTTTGAATCTTCTTTTTCATGCTAAGAGGAGCAGGAAAAAGCAAAACATTTCAGAATTGCACCTTGCAATGCGGAGAAATTACTGTTTGTGCATTTACAATATTCATTGATTTTTGCCATTGAAAAACGTCCAGAAATGATTGAAGCTACTGACTGAATGAAAGGAGCTGGCATCTCACTCTCTTTGAATCTTCTTTATCATGCTAAGAGGAGCAGGAAAAAGCAAAAAATTTCAGAATTGCACCTTGCAATGCGGAGAAATTACTGCTTGTGCATTTACAATATTCATTGATTTTTGCCATTGAAAAACGTCCAGAAATGATTGAAGCTACTGACTGAATGAAAGGAGCTGGCATCTCACTCTCTTTGAGTCTTCTTTATCATGCTAAGAGGAGCAGGAAAAAGCAAAAAATTTCAGAATTGCACCTTGCAATGCGGAGAAATTACTGTTTGTGCATTTACAATATTCATTGATTTTTGCCATTGAAAAACGTCCAGAAATGATTAAAGCTACTGACTGAATGAAAGGAGCTGGCATCTCACTCTCTTTGAATCTTCTTTATCATGCTAAGAGGAGCAGGAAAAAGCAAAAAATTTCAGAATTGCACCTTGCAATGCGGAGAAATTACTGTTTGTGCATTTACAATATTCATTGATTTTTGCTATTGAAAAACGTCCAGAAATGATTGAAGCTACTGACTGAATGAAAGGAGCTGGCATCTCACTCTCTTTGAATCTTCTTTATCATGCTAGGATTAGCAGGAAAAAGCAAAAAATTTCAGAATTGCACCTTGCAATGTGGAGATATTACTGTTTGTGCATTTACAATATTCATTGATTTTTGCCATTGAAAAACATGTTTTTCATATACCAGAAATGTTTGAAGCTACTGACTGAATGAAAGGAGCTGGCATCTCACTCTCTTTGAATCTTCTTTATCATGCTAGGATTAACAGGAAAAAGCTAAAAATTTCATAATTGCACCGTGCAATGTGGAGATATTACTGTTTGTGCATTTACAATATTCATTGATTTTTGCCATTGAAAAACATGTTTTTCATATACCAGAAATGTTTGAAGCTACTGACTGAATGAAAGGAGCTGGCATCTCACTCTCTTTGAATCTTCTTTATCATGCTAGGATTAGCAGGAAAAAGCAAAAAATTTCAGAATTGCACCTTGCAATGTGGAGATATTACTGTTTGTGCATTTACAATATTCATTGATTTTTGCCATTGAAAAACATGTTTTTCATATACCAGAAATGTTTGAAGCTACTGACTGAATGAAAGGAGCTGGCATCTCACTCTCTTTGAATCTTCTTTATCATGCTAGGATTAACAGGAAAAAGCTAAAAATTTCAGAATTGCACCGTGCAATGTGGAGATATTACTGTTTGTGCATTTACAATATTCATTGATTTTTGCCATTGAAAAACATGTTTTTCATATACCAGAAATGTTTGAAGCTACTGACTGAATGAAAGGAGCTGGCATCTCACTCTCTTTGAATCTTCTTTATCATGCTAAGAGGAGCAGGAAAAAGCAAAAAATTTCAGAATTGCACCTTGCAATGCGGAGAAATTACTGTTTGTGCATTTACAATATTCATTGATTTTTGCCATTGAAAAACATCCAGAAATGATTGAAGCTACTGACTGAATGAAAGGAGCTGGCATCTCACTCTCTTTGAATCTTCTTTATCATGCTAAGAGGAGCAGGAAAAAGCAAAAAATTTCAGAATTGCACCTTGCAATGCGGAGAAATTACTGTTTGTGCGTTTACAATATTCATTGATTTTTGCCATTGAAAAACGTCCAGAAATGATTGAAGCTACTGACTGAATGAAAGGAGCTGGCATCTCAGTCTCTTTGAATCTTCTTTATCATGCTAAGAGGAGCAGGAAAAAGCAAAAAATTTCAGAATTGCACCTTGCAATGCGGAGAAATTACTGTTTGTGCATCTACAATATTCATTGATTTTTGCCGTTGAAAAACGTCCAGAAATGATTGAAGCTACTGACTGAATGAAAGGAGCTGGCATCTCACTCTCTTTGAGTCTTCTTTACCATGCTAAGAGGAGCAGGAAAAAGCAAAAAATTTCAGAATTGCACCTTGCAATGCGGAGAAATTACTGTTTGTGCATTTACAATATTCATTGATTTTTGCCATTGAAAAACGTCCAGAAATGATTGAAGCTACTGACTGAATGAAAGGAGCTGGCATCTCACTCTCTTTGAATCTTCTTTATCATGCTAAGAGGAGCAGGAAAAAGCAAAAAATTTCAGAATTGCACCTTGCAATGCGGAGAAATTACTGTTTGTGCATTTACAATATTCATTGATTTTTGCCATTGAAAAACATCATGTTATTCATATACCAGAAATGATTGAAGCTACTGACTGAATGAAAGGAGCTGGCATCTCACTCTCTTTGAATCTTCTTTATCATGCTAAGAGGAGCAGGAAAAAGCAAAAAATTTCAGAATTGCACCTTGCAATGCGGAGAAATTACTGTTTGTGCATTTACAATATTCATTGATTTTTGCCATTGAAAAACATCCAGAAATGATTGAAGCTACTGACTGAATGAAAGGAGCTGGCATCTCACTCTCTTTGAATCTTCTTTATCATGCTAAGAGGAGCAGGAAAAAGCAAAAAATTTCAGAATTGCACCTTGCAATGCGGAGAAATTACTGTTTGTGCGTTTACAATATTCATTGATTTTTGCCATTGAAAAACGTCCAGAAATGATTGAAGCTACTGACTGAATGAAAGGAGCTGGCATCTCAGTCTCTTTGAATCTTCTTTATCATGCTAAGAGGAGCAGGAAAAAGCAAAAAATTTCAGAATTGCACCTTGCAATGCGGAGAAATTACTGTTTGTGCATCTACAATATTCATTGATTTTTGCCGTTGAAAAACGTCCAGAAATGATTGAAGCTACTGACTGAATGAAAGGAGCTGGCATCTCACTCTCTTTGAGTCTTCTTTACCATGCTAAGAGGAGCAGGAAAAAGCAAAAAATTTCAGAATTGCACCTTGCAATGCGGAGAAATTACTGTTTGTGCATTTACAATATTCATTGATTTTTGCCATTGAAAAACGTCCAGAAATGATTGAAGCTACTGACTGAATGAAAGGAGCTGGCATCTCACTCTCTTTGAATCTTCTTTATCATGCTAAGAGGAGCAGGAAAAAGCAAAAAATTTCAGAATTGCACCTTGCAATGCGGAGAAATTACTGTTTGTGCATTTACAATATTCATTGATTTTTGCCATTGAAAAACATCATGTTATTCATATACCAGAAATGATTGAAGCTACTGACTGAATGAAAGGAGCTGGCATCTCACTCTCTTTGAATCTTCTTTATCATGCTAAGAGGAGCAGGAAAAAGCAAAAAATTTCAGAATTGCACCTTGCAATGCGGAGAAATTACTGTTTGTGCATTTACAATATTCATTGATTTTTGCCATTGAAAAACGTCCAGAAATGATTGAAGCTACTGACTGAATGAAAGGAGCTGGCATCTCACTCTCTTTGAATCTTCTTTATCATGCTAAGAGGAGCAGGAAAAAGCAAAAATTTCAGAATTGCACCTTGCAATGCGGAGAAATTACTGTTTGTGCATTTACAATATTCATTGATTTTTGCCATTGAAAAACATCATGTTATTCATATACCAGAAATGTTTGAAGCTACTGACTGAATGAAAGGAGCTCTCATCTCACTCTCTTTGAATCTTCTTTATCATGCTAAGAGGAGCAGGAAAAAGCAAAAAATTTCAGAATTGCACCTTGCAATGCGAAGAAATTACTGTTTGTGCATTTACAATATTCATTGATTTTTGCCATTGAAAAACATCATGTTATTCATATACCAGAAATGTTTGAAGCTACTGACTGAATGAAAGGAGCTGGCATCTCACTCTCTTTGAATCTTCTTTATCATGCTAAGAGGAGCAGGAAAAAGCAAAAAATTTCAGAATTGCACCATGCAATGCGGAGAAATTACTGTTTGTGCATTTACAATATTCATTGATTTTTGCCATTGAAAAACGTCCAGAAATGATTGAAGCTACTGACTGAATGAAAGGAGCTGGCATCTCACTCTCTTTGAATCTTCTTTATCATGCTAAGAGGAGCAGGAAAAAGCAAAAAAATTCAGAATTGCACCTTCCAATGCGGAGAAATTACTGTTTGTGCATTTACAATATTCATTGATTTTTGCCATTGAAAAACATCATGTTATTCATATACCAGAAATGATTGAAGCTACTGACTGAATGAAAGGAGCTGGCATCTCACGCTCTTTGAATCTTCTTTTTCATGCTAAGAGGAGCAGGAAAAAGCAAAACATTTCAGAATTGCACCTTGCAATGCGGAGAAATTACTGTTTGTGCATTTACAATATTCATTGATTTTTGCCATTGAAAAACGTCCAGAAATGATTGAAGCTACTGACTGAATGAAAGGAGCTGGCATCTCACTCTCTTTGAATCTTCTTTATCATGCTAAGAGGAGCAGGAAAAAGCAAAAAATTTCAGAATTGCACCTTGCAATGCGGAGAAATTACTGCTTGTGCATTTACAATATTCATTGATTTTTGCCATTGAAAAACGTCCAGAAATGATTGAAGCTACTGACTGAATGAAAGGAGCTGGCATCTCACTCTCTTTGAGTCTTCTTTATCATGCTAAGAGGAGCAGGAAAAAGCAAAAAATTTCAGAATTGCACCTTGCAATGCGGAGAAATTACTGTTTGTGCATTTACAATATTCATTGATTTTTGCCATTGAAAAACGTCCAGAAATGATTAAAGCTACTGACTGAATGAAAGGAGCTGGCATCTCACTCTCTTTGAATCTTCTTTATCATGCTAAGAGGAGCAGGAAAAAGCAAAAAATTTCAGAATTGCACCTTGCAATGCGGAGAAATTACTGTTTGTGCATTTACAATATTCATTGATTTTTGCTATTGAAAAACGTCCAGAAATGATTGAAGCTACTGACTGAATGAAAGGAGCTGGCATCTCACTCTCTTTGAATCTTCTTTATCATGCTAAGAGGAGCAGGAAAAAGCAAAAAATTTCAGAATTGCACCTTGCAATGCGGAGAAATTACTGTTTGTGCATTTACAATATTCATTGATTTTTGCCGTTGAAAAACGTCCAGAAATGATTGAAGCTACTGACTGAATGAAAGGAGCTGGCATCTCATTCTCTTTGAATCTTCTTTATCATGCTAAGAGGAGCAGGAAAAAGCAAAAAATTTCAGAATTGCACCTTGCAATGCGGAGAAATTACTGTTTGTGCATTTACAATATTCATTGATTTTTGCCATTGAAAAACGTCCAGAAATGATTGAAGCTACTGACTGAATGAAAGGAGCTGGCATCTCACTCTCTTTGAATCTTCTTTATCATGCTAAGAGGAGCAGGAAAAAGCAAAAAATTTCAGAATTGCACCTTGCAATGCGGAGAAATTACTGTTTGTGCATTTACAATATTCATTGATTTTTGCCATTGAAAAACATCATGTTATTCATATTCCAGAAATGTTTGAAGCTACTGACTGAATGAAAGGAGCTGGCATCTCACTCTCTTTGAATCTTCTTTATCATGCTAAGAGGAGCAGGAAAAAGCAAAAAATTTCAGAATTGCACCTTGCAATGCGGAGAAATTACTGTTTGTGCATTTACAATATTCATTGATTTTTGCCATTGAAAAACGTCCAGAAATGATTGAAGCTACTGACTGAATGAAAGGAGCTCTCATCTCACTCTCTTTGAATCTTCTTTATCATGCTAAGAGGAGCAGGAAAAAGCAAAAAATTTCAGAATTGCACCTTGCAATGCGGAGAAATTACTGTTTGTGCATTTACAATATTCATTGATTTTTGCCATTGAAAAACATCATGTTATTCATATACCAGAAATGTTTGAAGCTACTGACTGAATGAAAGGAGCTGGCATCTCACTCTCTTTGAATCTTCTTTATCATGCTAAGAGGAGCAGGAAAAAGCAAAAAATTTCAGAATTGCACCTTCAATGCGGAGAAATTACTGTTTGTGCATTTACAATATTCATTGATTTTTGCCATTGAAAAACGTCCAGAAATGATTGAAGCTACTGACTGAATGAAAGGAGCTGGCATCTCACTCTCTTTGAATCTTCTTTATCATGCTAAGAGGAGCAGGAAAAAGCAAAAAATTTCAGAATTGCACCTTGCAATGCGGAGATATTACTGTTTGTGCATTTACAATATTCATTAATTTTTGCCATTGAAAAACATCATGTTATTCATATACCAGAAATGATTGAAGCTACTGACTGAATGAAAGGAGCTGGCATCTCACTCTCTTTGAATCTTCTTTATCATGCTAAGAGGAGCAGGAAAAAGCAAAAAATTTCAGAATTGCACCTTGCAATGCGGAGAAATTACTGTTTGTGCATTTACAATATTCATTGATTTTTGCCATTGAAAAACATCATGTTATTCATATACCAGAAATGTTTGAAGCTACTGATTGAATGAAAGGAGCTGGCATCTCACTCTCTTTGAATCTTCTTTATCATACTAAGAGGAGCAGGAAAAAGCAAAAAATTTCAGAATTGCACCTTGCAATGCGGAGAAATTACTGTTTGTGCATTTACAATATTCATTGATTTTTGCCATTGAAAAACGTCCAGAAATGATTGAAGCTACTGACTGAATGAAAGGAGCTGGCATCTCACTCTCTTTGAATCTTCTTTATCATGCTAAGAGGAGCAGGAAAAAGCAAAAAATTTCAGAATTGCACCTTGCAATGCGGAGAAATTACTGTTTGTGCATTTACAATATTCATTGATTTTTGCCATTGAAAAACGTCCAGAAATGATTGAAGCTACTGACTGAATGAAAGGAGCTGGCATCTCACTCTCTTTGAATCTTCTTTATCATGCTAAGAGGAGCAGGAAAAAGCAAAAATTTCAGAATTGCACCTTGCAATGCGGAGAAATTACTGTTTGTGCATTTACAATATTCATTGATTTTTGCCATTGAAAAACATCATGTTATTCATATACCAGAAATGTTTGAAGCTACTGACTGAATGAAAGGAGCTGGCATCTCACTCTCTTTGAATCTTCTTTATCATGCTAAGAGGAGCAGGAAAAAGCAAAAAATTTCAGAATTGCACCTTGCAATGCGAAGAAATTACTGTTTGTGCATTTACAATATTCATTGATTTTTGCCATTGAAAAACATCATGTTATTCATATACCAGAAATGTTTGAAGCTACTGACTGAATGAAAGGAGCTGGCATCTCACTCTCTTTGAATCTTCTTTATCATGCTAAGAGGAGCAGGAAAAAGCAAAAAATTTCAGAATTGCACCATGCAATGCGGAGAAATTACTGTTTGTGCATTTACAATATTCATTGATTTTTGCCATTGAAAAACGTCCAGAAATGATTGAAGCTACTGACTGAATGAAAGGAGCTGGCATCTCACTCTCTTTGAATCTTCTTTATCATGCTAAGAGGAGCAGGAAAAAGCAAAAAAATTCAGAATTGCACCTTCCAATGCGGAGAAATTACTGTTTGTGCATTTACAATATTCATTGATTTTTGCCATTGAAAAACATCATGTTATTCATATACCAGAAATGATTGAAGCTACTGACTGAATGAAAGGAGCTGGCATCTCACGCTCTTTGAATCTTCTTTTTCATGCTAAGAGGAGCAGGAAAAAGCAAAAAATTTCAGAATTGCACCTTGCAATGCGGAGAAATTACTGTTTGTGCATTTACAATATTCATTGATTTTTGCCATTGAAAAACGTCCAGAAATGATTGAAGCTACTGACTGAATGAAAGGAGCTGGCATCTCACTCTCTTTGAATCTTCTTTATCATGCTAAGAGGAGCAGGAAAAAGCAAAAAATTTCAGAATTGCACCTTGCAATGCGGAGAAATTACTGCTTGTGCATTTACAATATTCATTGATTTTTGCCATTGAAAAACGTCCAGAAATGATTGAAGCTACTGACTGAATGAAAGGAGCTGGCATCTCACTCTCTTTGAGTCTTCTTTATCATGCTAAGAGGAGCAGGAAAAAGCAAAAAATTTCAGAATTGCACCTTGCAATGCGGAGAAATTACTGTTTGTGCATTTACAATATTCATTGATTTTTGCCATTGAAAAACGTCCAGAAATGATTAAAGCTACTGACTGAATGAAAGGAGCTGGCATCTCACTCTCTTTGAATCTTCTTTATCATGCTAAGAGGAGCAGGAAAAAGCAAAAAATTTCAGAATTGCACCTTGCAATGCGGAGAAATTACTGTTTGTGCATTTACAATATTCATTGATTTTTGCCGTTGAAAAACGTCCAGAAATGATTGAAGCTACTGACTGAATGAAAGGAGCTGGCATCTCATTCTCTTTGAATCTTCTTTATCATGCTAAGAGGAGCAGGAAAAAGCAAAAAATTTCAGAATTGCACCTTGCAATGCGGAGAAATTACTGTTTGTGCATTTACAATATTCATTGATTTTTGCCATTGAAAAACGTCCAGAAATGATTGAAGCTACTGACTGAATGAAAGGAGCTGGCATCTCACTCTCTTTGAATCTTCTTTATCATGCTAAGAGGAGCAGGAAAAAGCAAAAAATTTCAGAATTGCACCTTGCAATGCGGAGAAATTACTGTTTGTGCATTTACAATATTCATTGATTTTTGCCATTGAAAAACATCATGTTATTCATATTCCAGAAATGTTTGAAGCTACTGACTGAATGAAAGGAGCTGGCATCTCACTCTCTTTGAATCTTCTTTATCATGCTAAGAGGAGCAGGAAAAAGCAAAAAATTTCAGAATTGCACCTTGCAATGCGGAGAAATTACTGTTTGTGCATTTACAATATTCATTGATTTTTGCCATTGAAAAACGTCCAGAAATGATTGAAGCTACTGACTGAATTAAAGGAGCTGGCATCTCACTCTCTTTGAATCTTCTTTATCATGCTAAGAGGAGCAGGAAAAAGCAAAAAATTTCAGAATTGCACCTTGCAATGCGGAGAAATTACTGTTTGTGCATTTACAATATTCATTGATTTTTGCTATTGAAAAACGTCCAGAAATGATTGAAGCTACTGACTGAATGAAAGGAGCTGGCATCTCACTCTCTTTGAATCTTCTTTATCATGCTAAGAGGAGCAGGAAAAAGCAAAAAATTTCAGAATTGCACCTTGCAATGCGGAGAAATTACTGTTTGTGCATTTACAATATTCATTGATTTTTGCCGTTGAAAAACGTCCAGAAATGATTGAAGCTACTGACTGAATGAAAGGAGCTGGCATCTCATTCTCTTTGAATCTTCTTTATCATGCTAAGAGGAGCAGGAAAAAGCAAAAAATTTCAGAATTGCACCTTGCAATGCGGAGAAATTACTGTTTGTGCATTTACAATATTCATTGATTTTTGCCATTGAAAAACGTCCAGAAATGATTGAAGCTACTGACTGAATGAAAGGAGCTGGCATCTCACTCTCTTTGAATCTTCTTTATCATGCTAAGAGGAGCAGGAAAAAGCAAAAAATTTCAGAATTGCACCTTGCAATGCGAAGAAATTACTGTTTGTGCATTTACAATATTCATTGATTTTTGCCATTGAAAAACATCATGTTATTCATATTCCAGAAATGTTTGAAGCTACTGACTGAATGAAAGGAGCTGGCATCTCACTCTCTTTGAATCTTCTTTATCATGCTAAGAGGAGCAGGAAAAAGCAAAAAATTTCAGAATTGCACCTTGCAATGCGGAGAAATTACTGTTTGTGCATTTACAATATTCATTGATTTTTGCCATTGAAAAACGTCCAGAAATGATTGAAGCTACTGACTGAATTAAAGGAGCTGGCATCTCACTCTCTTTGAATCTTCTTTATCATGCTAAGAGGAGCAGGAAAAAGCAAAAAATTTCAGAATTGCACCTTGCAATGCGGAGAAATTACTGTTTGTGCATTTACAATATTCATTGATTTTTGCCATTGAAAAACATCATGTTATTCATATACCAGAAATGATTGAAGCTACTGACTGAATGAAAGGAGCTGGCATCTCACTCTCTTTGAATCTTCTTTATCATGCTAAGAGGAGCAGGAAAAAGCAAAAAATTTCAGAATTGCACCTTGCAATGCGGAGAAATTACTGTTTGTGCATTTACAATATTCATTGATTTTTGCCATTGAAAAACGTCCAGAAATGATTGAAGCTACTGACTGAATGAAAGGAGCTGGCATCTCACTCTCTTTGAATCTTCTTTATCATGCTAAGAGGAGCAGGAAAAAGCAAAAAATTTCAGAATTGCACCTTGCAATGCGGAGAAATTACTGTTTGTGCATTTACAATATTCATTGATTTTTGCCATTGAAAAACATCATGTTATTCATATACCAGAAATGATTGAAGCTACTGACTGAATGAAAGGAGCTGGCATCTCACTCTCTTTGAATCTTCTTTATCATGCTAAGAGGAGCAGAAAAAAGCAAAAAATTTCAGAATTGCACCTTGCAATGCGGAGAAATTACTGTTTGTGCATTTACAATATTCATTGATTTTTGCCATTGAAAAACGTCCAGAAATGATTGAAGCTACTGACTGAATGAAAGGAGCTGGCATCTCACTCTCTTTGAATCTTCTTTATCATGCTAAGAGGAGCAGGAAAAAGCAAAAAATTTCAGAATTGCACCTTGCAATGCGGAGAAATTACTGTTTGTGCATTTACAATATTCATTGATTTTTGCCATTGAAAAACATCCAGAAATGATTGAAGCTACTGACTGAATGAAAGGAGCTGGCATCTCACTCTCTTTGAATCTTCTTTATCATGCTAAGAGGAGCAGGAAAAGGCAAAAAATTTCAGAATTGCACCTTGCAATGCGGAGAAATTACTGTTTGTGCATTTACAATATTCATTGATTTTTGCCATTGAAAAACATCATGTTATTCATATACCAGAAATGATTGAAGCTACTGACTGAATGAAAGGAGCTGGCATCTCACTCTCTTTGAATCTTCTTTATCATGCTAAGAGGAGCAGGAAAAAGCAAAAAATTTCAGAATTGCACCTTGCAATGCGGAGAAATTACTGTTTGTGCATTTACAATATTCATTTATTTTTGCCATTGAAAAACATCATGTTATTCATATACCAGAAATGATTGAAGCTACTGACTGAATGAAAGGAGCTGGCATCTCACTCTCTTTGAATCTTCTTTATCATGCTAAGAGGAGCAGGAAAAAGCAAAAAATTTCAGAATTGCACCTTGCAATGCGGAGAAATTACTGTTTGTGCATTTACAATATTCATTGATTTTTGCCATTGAAAAACGTCCAGAAATGATTGAAGCTACTGACTGAATGAAAGGAGCTGGCATCTCACTCTCTTTGAATCTTCTTTATCATGCTAAGAGCAGCAGGAAAAAGCAAAAAATTTCAGAATTGCACCTTGCAATGCGGAGAAATTACTATTTGTGCATTTACAATATTCATTGATTTTTGCCATTGAAAAACATCATGTTATTCATATACCAGAAATGTTTGAAGCTACTGACTGAATGAAAGGAGCTGGCATCTCACTCTCTTTGAATCTTCTTTTTCATGCTAAGAGGAGCAGGAAAAAGCAAAAAATTTCAGAATTGCACCTTGCAATGCGGAGAAATTACTGTTTGTGCATTTACAATATTCATTGATTTTTGCCATTGAAAAACGTCCAGAAATGATTGAAGCTACTGACTGAATGAAAGGAGCTGGCATCTCACTCTCTTTGAATCTTCTTTATCATGCTAAGAGGAGCAGGAAAAGGCAAAAAATTTTAGAATTGCACCTTGCAATGCGGAGAAATTACTGTTTGTGCATTTACAATATTCATTGATTTTTGCCATTGAAAAACATCATGTTATTCATATACCAGAAATGATTGAAGCTACTGACTGAATGAAAGGAGCTGGCATCTCACTCTCTTTGAATCTTCTTTATCATGCTAAGAGGAGCAGGAAAAAGCAAAAAATTTCAGAATTGCACCTTGCAATGCGGAGAAATTACTGTTTGTGCATTTACAATATTCATTTATTTTTGCCATTGAAAAACATCATGTTATTCATATACCAGAAATGATTGAAGCTACTGACTGAATGAAAGGAGCTGGCATCTCACTCTCTTTGAATCTTCTTTATCATGCTAAGAGGAGCAGGAAAAAGCAAAAAATTTCAGAATTGCACCTTGCAATGCGGAGAAATTACTGTTTGTGCATTTACAATATTCATTGATTTTTGCCATTGAAAAACGTCCAGAAATGATTGAAGCTACTGACTGAATGAAAGGAGCTGGCATCTCACTCTCTTTGAATCTTCTTTATCATGCTAAGAGGAGCAGGAAAAAGCAAAAAATTTCAGAATTGCACCTTGCAATGCGGAGAAATTACTGTTTGTGCATTTACAATATTCATTGATTTTTGCCATTGAAAAACATCATGTTATTCATATACCAGAAATGTTTGAAGCTACTGACTGAATGAAAGGAGCTGGCATCTCACTCTCTTTGAATCTTCTTTATCATGCTAAGAGGAGCAGGAAAAAGCAAAAAATTTCAGAATTGCACCTTGCAATGCGGAGAAATTACTGTTTGTGCATTTACAATATTCATTGATTTTTGCCATTGAAAAACGTCCAGAAATGATTGAAGCTACTGACTGAATGAAAGGAGCTGGCATCTCACTCTCTTTGAATCTTCTTTATCATGCTAAGAGGAGCAGGAAAAGGCAAAAAATTTCAGAATTGCACCTTGCAATGTGGAGAAATTACTGTTTGTGCATTTACAATATTCATTGATTTTTGCCATTGAAAAACATCATGTTATTCATATACCAGAAATGTTTGAAGCTACTGACTGAATGAAAGGAGCTGGCATCTCACTCTCTTTGAATCTTCTTTATCATGCTAAGAGGAGCAGGAAAAAGCAAAAAATTTCAGAATTGCACCTTGCAATGCGGAGAAATTACTGTTTGTGCATTTACAATATTCATTGATTTTTGCCATTGAAAAACGTCCAGAAATGATTGAAGCTACTGACTGAATGAAAGGAGCTGGCATCTCACTCTCTTTGAATCTTCTTTATCATGCTAAGAGGAGCAGGAAAAGGCAAAAAATTTCAGAATTGCACCTTGCAATGCGGAGAAATTACTGTTTGTGCATTTACAATATTCATTGATTTTTGCCATTGAAAAACATCATGTTATTCATATACCAGAAATGATTGAAGCTACTGACTGAATGAAAGGAGCTGGCATCTCACTCTCTTTGAATCTTCTTTATCATGCTAAGAGGAGCAGGAAAAAGCAAAAAATTTCAGAATTGCACCTTGCAATGCGGAGAAATTACTGTTTGTGCATTTACAATATTCATTGATTTTTGCCATTGAAAAACATCATGTTATTCATATACCAGAAATGATTGAAGCTACTGACTGAATGAAAGGAGCTGGCATCTCACTCTCTTTGAATCTTCTTTATCATGCTAAGAGGAGCAGGAAAAAGCAAAAAATTTCAGAATTGCACCTTGCAATGCGGAGAAATTACTGTTTGTGCATTTACAATATTCATTGATTTTTGCCATTGAAAAACGTCCAGAAATGATTGAAGCTACTGACTGAATGAAAGGAGCTGGCATCTCACTCTCTTTGAATCTTCTTTATCATGCTAAGAGGAGCAGGAAAAAGCAAAAAAATTCAGAATTGCACCTTGCAATGCGGAGAAATTACTGTTTGTGCATTTACAATATTCATTGATTTTTGCCATTGAAAAACATCATGTTATTCATATACCAGAAATGATTGAAGCTACTGACTGAATGAAAGGAGCTGGCATCTCACTCTCTTTGAATCTTCTTTTTCATGCTAAGAGGAGCAGGAAAAAGTAAAAAATTTCAGAATTGCACCTTGCAATGCGGAGAAATTACTGTTTGTGCATTTACAATATTCATTGATTTTTGCCATTGAAAAACGTCCAGAAATGATTGAAGCTACTGACTGAATGAAAGGAGCTGGCATCTCAGTCTCTTTGAATCTTCTTTATCATGCTAAGAGGAGCAGGAAAAAGCAAAAAATTTCAGAATTGCACCTTGCAATGCGGAGAAATTACTGCTTGTGCATTTACAATATTCATTGATTTTTGCCATTGAAAAACGTCCAGAAATGATTGAAGCTACTGACTGAATGAAAGGAGCTGGCATCTCACTCTCTTTGAGTCTTCTTTATCATGCTAAGAGGAGCAGGAAAAAGCAAAAAATTTCAGAATTGCACCTTGCAATGCGGAGAAATTACTGTTTGTGCATTTACAATATTCATTGATTTTTGCCATTGAAAAACGTCCAGAAATGATTAAAGCTACTGACTGAATGAAAGGAGCTGGCATCTCACTCTCTTTGAATCTTCTTTATCATGCTAAGAGGAGCAGGAAAAAGCAAAAAATTTCAGAATTGCACCTTGCAATGCGGAGAAATTACTGTTTGTGCATTTACAATATTCATTGATTTTTGCTATTGAAAAACGTCCAGAAATGATTGAAGCTACTGACTGAATGAAAGGAGCTGGCATCTCACTCTCTTTGAATCTTCTTTATCATGCTAAGAGGAGCAGGAAAAAGCAAAAAATTTCAGAATTGCACCTTGCAATGCGGAGAAATTACTGTTTGTGCATTTACAATATTCATTGATTTTTGCCGTTGAAAAACGTCCAGAAATGATTGAAGCTACTGACTGAATGAAAGGAGCTGGCATCTCATTCTCTTTGAATCTTCTTTATCATGCTAAGAGGAGCAGGAAAAAGCAAAAAATTTCAGAATTGCACCTTGCAATGCGGAGAAATTACTGTTTGTGCATTTACAATATTCATTGATTTTTGCCATTGAAAAACGTCCAGAAATGATTGAAGCTACTGACTGAATGAAAGGAGCTGGCATCTCACTCTCTTTGAATCTTCTTTATCATGCTAAGAGGAGCAGGAAAAAGCAAAAAATTTCAGAATTGCACCTTGCAATGCGGAGAAATTACTGTTTGTGCATTTACAATATTCATTGATTTTTGCCATTGAAAAACATCATGTTATTCATATTCCAGAAATGTTTGAAGCTACTGACTGAATGAAAGGAGCTGGCATCTCACTCTCTTTGAATCTTCTTTATCATGCTAAGAGGAGCAGGAAAAAGCAATAAATTTCAGAATTGCACCTTGCAATGCGGAGAAATTACTGTTTGTGCATTTACAATATTCATTGATTTTTGCCATTGAAAAACGTCCAGAAATGATTGAAGCTACTGACTGAATTAAAGGAGCTGGCATCTCACTCTCTTTGAATCTTCTTTATCATGCTAAGAGGAGCAGGAAAAAGCAAAAAATTTCAGAATTGCACCTTGCAATGCGGAGAAATTACTGTTTGTGCATTTACAATATTCATTGATTTTTGCTATTGAAAAACGTCCAGAAATGATTGAAGCTACTGACTGAATGAAAGGAGCTGGCATCTCACTCTCTTTGAATCTTCTTTATCATGCTAAGAGGAGCAGGAAAAAGCAAAAAATTTCAGAATTGCACCTTGCAATGCGGAGAAATTACTGTTTGTGCATTTACAATATTCATTGATTTTTGCCGTTGAAAAACGTCCAGAAATGATTGAAGCTACTGACTGAATGAAAGGAGCTGGCATCTCATTCTCTTTGAATCTTCTTTATCATGCTAAGAGGAGCAGGAAAAAGCAAAAAATTTCAGAATTGCACCTTGCAATGCGGAGAAATTACTGTTTGTGCATTTACAATATTCATTGATTTTTGCCATTGAAAAACGTCCAGAAATGATTGAAGCTACTGACTGAATGAAAGGAGCTGGCATCTCACTCTCTTTGAATCTTCTTTATCATGCTAAGAGGAGCAGGAAAAAGCAAAAAATTTCAGAATTGCACCTTGCAATGCGGAGAAATTACTGTTTGTGCATTTACAATATTCATTGATTTTTGCCATTGAAAAACATCATGTTATTCATATTCCAGAAATGTTTGAAGCTACTGACTGAATGAAAGGAGCTGGCATCTCACTCTCTTTGAATCTTCTTTATCATGCTAAGAGGAGCAGGAAAAAGCAAAAAATTTCAGAATTGCACCTTGCAATGCGGAGAAATTACTGTTTGTGCATTTACAATATTCATTGATTTTTGCCATTGAAAAACGTCCAGAAATGATTGAAGCTACTGACTGAATGAAAGGAGCTGGCATCTCACTCTCTTTGAATCTTCTTTATCATGCTAAGAGGAGCAGGAAAAAGCAAAAAATTTCAGAATTGCACCTTGCAATGCGGAGAAATTACTGTTTGTGCATTTACAATATTCATTGATTTTTGCCATTGAAAAACATCATGTTATTCATATACCAGAAATGATTGAAGCTACTGACTGAATGAAAGGAGCTGGCATCTCACTCTCTTTGAATCTTCTTTATCATGCTAAGAGGAGCAGGAAAAAGCAAAAAATTTCAGAATTGCACCTTGCAATGCGGAGAAATTACTGTTTGTGCATTTACAATATTCATTGATTTTTGCCATTGAAAAACGTCCAGAAATGATTGAAGCTACTGACTGAATGAAAGGAGCTGGCATCTCACTCTCTTTGAATCTTCTTTATCATGCTAAGAGGAGCAGGAAAAAGCAAAAAATTTCAGAATTGCACCTTGCAATGCGGAGAAATTACTGTTTGTGCATTTACAATATTCATTGATTTTTGCCATTGAAAAACATCATGTTATTCATATACCAGAAATGATTGAAGCTACTGACTGAATGAAAGGAGCTGGCATCTCACTCTCTTTGAATCTTCTTTATCATGCTAAGAGGAGCAGAAAAAGCAAAAAATTTCAGAATTGCACCTTGCAATGCGGAGAAATTACTGTTTGTGCATTTACAATATTCATTGATTTTTGCCATTGAAAAACGTCCAGAAATGATTGAAGCTACTGACTGAATGAAAGGAGCTGGCATCTCACTCTCTTTGAATCTTCTTTATCATGCTAAGAGGAGCAGGAAAAAGCAAAAAATTTCAGAATTGCACCTTGCAATGCGGAGAAATTACTGTTTGTGCATTTACAATATTCATTGATTTTTGCCATTGAAAAACATCCAGAAATGATTGAAGCTACTGACTGAATGAAAGGAGCTGGCATCTCACTCTCTTTGAATCTTCTTTATCATGCTAAGAGGAGCAGGAAAAGGCAAAAAATTTCAGAATTGCACCTTGCAATGCGGAGAAATTACTGTTTGTGCATTTACAATATTCATTGATTTTTGCCATTGAAAAACATCATGTTATTCATATACCAGAAATGATTGAAGCTACTGACTGAATGAAAGGAGCTGGCATCTCACTCTCTTTGAATCTTCTTTATCATGCTAAGAGGAGCAGGAAAAAGCAAAAAATTTCAGAATTGCACCTTGCAATGCGGAGAAATTACTGTTTGTGCATTTACAATATTCATTTATTTTTGCCATTGAAAAACATCATGTTATTCATATACCAGAAATGATTGAAGCTACTGACTGAATGAAAGGAGCTGGCATCTCACTCTCTTTGAATCTTCTTTATCATGCTAAGAGGAGCAGGAAAAAGCAAAAAATTTCAGAATTGCACCTTGCAATGCGGAGAAATTACTGTTTGTGCATTTACAATATTCATTGATTTTTGCCATTGAAAAACGTCCAGAAATGATTGAAGCTACTGACTGAATGAAAGGAGCTGGCATCTCACTCTCTTTGAATCTTCTTTATCATGCTAAGAGGAGCAGGAAAAAGCAAAAAATTTCAGAATTGCACCTTGCAATGCGGAGAAATTACTATTTGTGCATTTACAATATTCATTGATTTTTGCCATTGAAAAACATCATGTTATTCATATACCAGAAATGTTTGAAGCTACTGACTGAATGAAAGGAGCTGGCATCTCACTCTCTTTGAATCTTCTTTTTCATGCTAAGAGGAGCAGGAAAAAGCAAAAAATTTCAGAATTGCACCTTGCAATGCGGAGAAATTACTGTTTGTGCATTTACAATATTCATTGATTTTTGCCATTGAAAAACGTCCAGAAATGATTGAAGCTACTGACTGAATGAAAGGAGCTGGCATCTCACTCTCTTTGAATCTTCTTTATCATGCTAAGAGGAGCAGGAAAAGGCAAAAAATTTTAGAATTGCACCTTGCAATGCGGAGAAATTACTGTTTGTGCATTTACAATATTCATTGATTTTTGCCATTGAAAAACATCATGTTATTCATATACCAGAAATGATTGAAGCTACTGACTGAATGAAAGGAGCTGGCATCTCACTCTCTTTGAATCTTCTTTATCATGCTAAGAGGAGCAGGAAAAAGCAAAAAATTTCAGAATTGCACCTTGCAATGCGGAGAAATTACTGTTTGTGCATTTACAATATTCATTTATTTTTGCCATTGAAAAACATCATGTTATTCATATACCAGAAATGATTGAAGCTACTGACTGAATGAAAGGAGCTGGCATCTCACTCTCTTTGAATCTTCTTTATCATGCTAAGAGGAGCAGGAAAAAGCAAAAAATTTCAGAATTGCACCTTGCAATGCGGAGAAATTACTGTTTGTGCATTTACAATATTCATTGATTTTTGCCATTGAAAAACGTCCAGAAATGATTGAAGCTACTGACTGAATGAAAGGAGCTGGCATCTCACTCTCTTTGAATCTTCTTTATCATGCTAAGAGGAGCAGGAAAAAGCAAAAAATTTCAGAATTGCACCTTGCAATGCGGAGAAATTACTGTTTGTGCATTTACAATATTCATTGATTTTTGCCATTGAAAAACATCATGTTATTCATATACCAGAAATGTTTGAAGCTACTGACTGAATGAAAGGAGCTGGCATCTCACTCTCTTTGAATCTTCTTTATCATGCTAAGAGGAGCAGGAAAAAGCAAAAAATTTCAGAATTGCACCTTGCAATGCGGAGAAATTACTGTTTGTGCATTTACAATATTCATTGATTTTTGCCATTGAAAAACGTCCAGAAATGATTGAAGCTACTGACTGAATGAAAGGAGCTGGCATCTCACTCTCTTTGAATCTTCTTTATCATGCTAAGAGGAGCAGGAAAAGGCAAAAAATTTCAGAATTGCACCTTGCAATGTGGAGAAATTACTGTTTGTGCATTTACAATATTCATTGATTTTTGCCATTGAAAAACATCATGTTATTCATATACCAGAAATGTTTGAAGCTACTGACTGAATGAAAGGAGCTGGCATCTCACTCTCTTTGAATCTTCTTTATCATGCTAAGAGGAGCAGGAAAAAGCAAAAAATTTCAGAATTGCACCTTGCAATGCGGAGAAATTACTGTTTGTGCATTTACAATATTCATTGATTTTTGCCTTTGAAAAACGTCCAGAAATGATTGAAGCTACTGACTGAATGAAAGGAGCTGGCATCTCACTCTCTTTGAATCTTCTTTATCATGCTAAGAGGAGCAGGAAAAGGCAAAAAATTTCAGAATTGCACCTTGCAATGCGGAGAAATTACTGTTTGTGCATTTACAATATTCATTGATTTTTGCCATTGAAAAACATCATGTTATTCATATACCAGAAATGATTGAAGCTACTGACTGAATGAAAGGAGCTGGCATCTCACTCTCTTTGAATCTTCTTTATCATGCTAAGAGGAGCAGGAAAAAGCAAAAAATTTCAGAATTGCACCTTGCAATGCGGAGAAATTACTGTTTGTGCATTTACAATATTCATTGATTTTTGCCATTGAAAAACGTCCAGAAATGATTGAAGCTACTAACTGAATGAAAGGAGCTGGCATCTCACTCTCTTTGAATCTTCTTTATCATGCTAAGAGGAGCAGGAAAAAGCAAAAAAATTCAGAATTGCACCTTGCAATGCGGAGAAATTACTGTTTGTGCATTTACAATATTCATTGATTTTTGCCATTGAAAAACATCATGTTATTCATATACCAGAAATGATTGAAGCTACTGACTGAATGAAAGGAGCTGGCATCTCACTCTCTTTGAATCTTCTTTTTCATGCTAAGAGGAGCAGGAAAAAGTAAAAAATTTCAGAATTGCACCTTGCAATGCGGAGAAATTACTGTTTGTGCATTTACAATATTCATTGATTTTTGCCATTGAAAAACGTCCAGAAATGATTGAAGCTACTGACTGAATGAAAGGAGCTGGCATCTCAGTCTCTTTGAATCTTCTTTATCATGCTAAGAGGAGCAGGAAAAAGCAAAAAATTTCAGAATTGCACCTTGCAATGCGGAGAAATTACTGCTTGTGCATTTACAATATTCATTGATTTTTGCCATTGAAAAACGTCCAGAAATGATTGAAGCTACTGACTGAATGAAAGGAGCTGGCATCTCACTCTCTTTGAATCTTCTTTATCATGCTAAGAGGAGCAGGAAAAAGCAAAAAATTTCAGAATTGCACCTTGCAATACGGAGAAATTACTGTTTGTGCATTTACAATATTCATTGATTTTTGCCATTGAAAAACGTCCAGAAATGATTGAAGCTACTGACTGAATGAAAGGAGCTGGCATCTCACTCTCTTTGAATCTTCTTTATCATGCTAAGAGGAGCAGGAAAAATCAAAAAATTTCAGAATTGCACCTTGCAATGCGGAGAAATTACTGTTTGTGCATTTACAATATTCATTGATTTTTGCCATTGAAAAACGTCCAGAAATGATTGAAGCTACTGACTGAATGAAAGGAGCTGGCATCTCACTCTCTTTGAATCTTCTTTATCATGCTAAGAGGAGCAGGAAAAAGCAAAAAATTTCAGAATTGCACCTTGCAATGCGGAGAAATTACTGTTTGTGCATTTACAATATTCATTGATTTTTGCCGTTGAAAAACGTCCAGAAATGATTGAAGCTACTGACTGAATGAAAGGAGCTGGCATCTCACTCTCTTTGAATCTTCTTTATCATGCTAAGAGGAGCAGGAAAAAGCAAAAAATTTCAGAATTGCACCTTGCAATGCGGAGAAATTACTGTTTGTGCATTTACAATATTCATTGATTTTTGCCATTGAAAAACATCCAGAAATGATTGAAGCTACTGACTGAATGAAAGGAGCTGGCATCTCACTCTCTTTGAATCTTCTTTATCATGCTAAGAGGAGCAGGAAAAAGCAAAAAATTTCAGAATTGCACCTTGCAATGCGGAGAAATTACTGTTTGTGCATTTACAATATTCATTGATTTTTGCCATTGTTAAACATCATGTTATTCATATACCAGAAATGATTGAAGCTACTGACTGAATGAAAGGAGCTGGCATCTCACTCTCTTTGAATCTTCTTTATCATGCTAAGAGGAGCAGGAAAAAGCAAAAAATTTCAGAATTGCACCTTGCAATGCGGAGAAATTACTGTTTGTGCATTTACAATATTCATTGATTTTTGCCATTGAAAAACGTCCAGAAATGTTTGAAGCTACTGACTGAATGAAAGGAGCTGGCATCTCACTCTCTTTGAATCTTCTTTATCATGCTAAGAGGAGCAGGAAAAAGCAAAAAATTTCAGAATTGCACCTTGCAATGCGGAGAAATTACTGTTTGTGCATTTACAATATTCATTGATTTTTGCCATTGAAAAACATCATGTTATTCATATACCAGAAATGATTGAAGCTACTGACTGAATGAAAGGAGCTGGCATCTCACTCTCTTTGAATCTTCTTTATCATGCTAAGAGGAGCAGGAAAAAGCAAAAAATTTCAGAATTGCACCTTGCAATGCGGAGAAATTACTGTTTGTGCATTTACAATATTCATTGATTTTTGCCATTGAAAAACGTCCAGAAATGATTGAAGCTACTGACTGAATGAAAGGAGCTGGCATCTCACTCTCTTTGAATCTTCTTTATCATGCTAAGAGGAGCAGGAAAAAGCAAAAAATTTCAGAATTGCACCTTGCAATGCGGAGAAATTACTGTTTGTGCATTTACAATATTCATTGATTTTTGCCATTGAAAAACATCATGTTATTCATATACCAGAAATGATTGAAGCTACTGACTGAATGAAAGGAGCTGGCATCTCACTCTCTTTGAATCTTCTTTTTCATGCTAAGAGGAGCAGGAAAAAGTAAAAAATTTCAGAATTGCACCTTGCAATGCGGAGAAATTACTGTTTGTGCATTTACAATATTCATTGATTTTTGCCATTGAAAAACGTCCAGAAATGATTGAAGCTACTGACTGAATGAAAGGAGCTGGCATCTCAGTCTCTTTGAATCTTCTTTATCATGCTAAGAGGAGCAGGAAAAAGCAAAAAATTTCAGAATTGCACCTTGCAATGCGGAGAAATTACTGCTTGTGCATTTACAATATTCATTGATTTTTGCCATTGAAAAACGTCCAGAAATGATTGAAGCTACTGACTGAATGAAAGGAGCTGGCATCTCACTCTCTTTGAATCTTCTTTATCATGCTAAGAGGAGCAGGAAAAAGCAAAAAATTTCAGAATTGCACCTTGCAATACGGAGAAATTACTGTTTGTGCATTTACAATATTCATTGATTTTTGCCATTGAAAAACGTCCAGAAATGATTGAAGCTACTGACTGAATGAAAGGAGCTGGCATCTCACTCTGTTTGAATCTTCTTTATCATGCTAAGAGGAGCAGGAAAAAGCAAAAAATTTCAGAATTGCACCTTGCAATGCGGAGAAATTACTGTTTGTGCATTTACAATATTCATTGATTTTTGCCATTGAAAAACGTCCAGAAATGATTGAAGCTACTGACTGAATGAAAGGAGCTGGCATCTCACTCTCTTTGAATCTTCTTTATCATGCTAAGAGGAGCAGGAAAAAGCAAAAAATTTCAGAATTGCACCTTGCAATGCGGAGAAATTACTGTTTGTGCATTTACAATATTCATTGATTTTTGCCGTTGAAAAACGTCCAGAAATGATTGAAGCTACTGACTGAATGAAAGGAGCTGGCATCTCACTCTCTTTGAATCTTCTTTATCATGCTAAGAGGAGCAGGAAAAAGCAAAAAATTTCAGAATTGCACCTTGCAATGCGGAGAAATTACTGTTTGTGCATTTACAATATTCATTGATTTTTGCCATTGAAAAACATCCAGAAATGATTGAAGCTACTGACTGAATGAAAGGAGCTGGCATCTCACTCTCTTTGAATCTTCTTTATCATGCTAAGAGGAGCAGGAAAAAGCAAAAAATTTCAGAATTGCACCTTGCAATGCGGAGAAATTACTGTTTGTGCATTTACAATATTCATTGATTTTTGCCATTGTTAAACATCATGTTATTCATATACCAGAAATGATTGAAGCTACTGACTGAATGAAAGGAGCTGGCATCTCACTCTCTTTGAATCTTCTTTATCATGCTAAGAGGAGCAGGAAAAAGCAAAAAATTTCAGAATTGCACCTTGCAATGCGGAGAAATTACTGTTTGTGCATTTACAATATTCATTGATTTTTGCCATTGAAAAACGTCCAGAAATGTTTGAAGCTACTGACTGAATGAAAGGAGCTGGCATCTCACTCTCTTTGAATCTTCTTTATCATGCTAAGAGGAGCAGGAAAAAGCAAAAAATTTCAGAATTGCACCTTGCAATGCGGAGAAATTACTGTTTGTGCATTTACAATATTCATTGATTTTTGCCATTGAAAAACGTCCAGAAATGATTGAAGCTACTGACTGAATGAAAGGAGCTGGCATCTCACTCTCTTTGAATCTTCTTTATCATGCTAAGAGGAGCAGGAAAATGCAAAAAATTTCAGAATTGCTCCTTGCAATGCGGAGAAATTACTGTTTGTGCATTTACAATATTCATTGATTTTTGCCATTGAAAAACATCATGTTATTCATATACCAGAAATGTTTGAAGCTACTGACTGAATGAAAGGAGCTGGCATGTCACTCTCTTTGAATCTTCTTTATCATGCTAAAAGGAGCAGGAAAAAGCAAAAAATTTCAGAATTGCACCTTGCAATGCGGAGAAATTACTGTTTGTGCATTTACAATATTCATTGATTTTTGCCATTGAAAAACGTCCAGAAATGATTGAAGCTACTGACTGAATGAAAGGAGCTGGCATCTCACTCTCTTTGAATATTCTTTATCATGCTAAGAGGAGCAGGAAAAAGCAAAAAATTTCAGAATTGCACCTTGCAATGCGGAGAAATTACTGCTTGTGCATTTACAATATTCATTGATTTTTGCCATTGAAAAACATCATGTTATTCATATACCAGAAATGTTTGAAGCTACTGACTGAATGAAAGGAGCTGGCATCTCACTCTCTTTGAATCTTCTTTATCATGCTAAGAGGAGCAGGAAAAAGCAAAAAATTTCAGAATTGCACCTTGCAATGCGAATAAATTACTGTTTGTGCATTTACAATATTCATTGATTTTTGCCATTGAAAAACATCATGTTATTCATATACCAGAAATGATTGAAGCTACTGACTGAATGAAAGGAGCTGGCATCTCACTCTCTTTGAATCTTCTTTATCATGCTAAGAGGAGCAGGAAAAAGCAAAAAATTTCAGAATTGCACCTTGCAATGCGGAGAAATTACTGTTTGTGCATTTACAATATTCATTGATTTTTGCCATTGAAAAACATCATGTTATTCATATACCAGAAATGATTGAAGCTACTGACTGAATGAAAGGAGCTGGCATCTCACTCTCTTTGAATCTTCTTTATCATGCTGAGGAGCAGGAAAAAGCAAAAAATTTCAGAATTGCACCTCGCAATGCGGAGAAATTACTGTTTGTGCATTTACAATATTCATTGATTTTTGCCATTGAAAAACGTCCAGAAATGATTGAAGCTACTGACTGAATGAAAGGAGCTGGCATCTCACTCTCTTTGAATCTTCTTTATCATGCTAAGAGGAGCAGGAAAAAGCAAAAAATTTCAGAATTGCACCTTGCAATGCGGAGAAATTGCTGTTTGTGCATTTACAAAATTCATTGATTTTTGCCATTGAAAAACATCATGTTATTCATATACCAGAAATGTTTGAAGCTACTGACTGAATGAAAGGAGCTGGCATCTCACTCTCTTTGAATCTTCTTTATCATGCTAAGAGGAGCAGGAAAAAGCAAAAAATTTCAGAATTGCACCTTGCAATGCGGAGAAATTACTGTTTGTGCATTTACAATATTCATTGATTTTTGCCATTGAAAAACGTCCAGAAATGATTGAAGCTACTGACTGAATGAAAGGAGCTGGCATCTCACTCTCTTTGAATCTTCTTTATCATGCTAAGAGGAGCAGGAAAAAGCAAAAAATTTCAGAATTGCACCTTGCAATGCGGAGAAATTACTGTTTGTGCATTTACAATATACATTGATTTTTGCCATTGAAAAACGTCCAGAAATGATTGAAGCTACTGACTGAATGAAAGGAGCTGGCATCTCACTCTCTTTGAATCTTCTTTATCATGCTAAGAGGAGCAGGAAAAAGCAAAAAATTTCAGAATTGCACCTTGCAATGCGGAGAAATTACTGTTTGTGCATTTACAATATACATTGATTTTTGCCATTGAAAAACGTCCAGAAATGATTGAAGCTACTCACTGAATGAAAGGAGCTGGCATCTGACTCTCTTTGAATCTTCTTTATCATGCTAAGAGGAGCAGGAAAAAGCAAAAAATTTCAGAATTGCACCTTGCAATGCGGAGAAATTACTGTTTGTGCATTTACAATATTCATTGATTTTTGCCATTGAAAAACGTCCAGAAATGATTGAAGCTACTGACTGAATGAAAGGAGCTGGCATCTCACTCTCTTTGAATCTTCTTTATCATGCTAATAGGAGCAGGAAAAAGCAAAAAATTTCAGAATTGCACCTTGCAATGCGGAGAAATTACTGTTTGTGCATTTACAATATTCATTGATTTTTGCCATTGAAAAACGTCCAGAAATGATTGAACCTACCGACTGAATGAAAGGAGCTGGCATCTCACTCTCTTTGAATCTTCTTTATCATGCTAAGAGGAGCAGGAAAAAGCAAAAAATTTCAGAATTACACCTTGCAATGCGGAGAAATTACTGTTTGTGCATTTACAATATTCATTGATTTTTGCCGTTGAAAAACGTCCAGAAATGATTGAAGCTACTGACTGAATGAAAGGAGCTGGCATCTCACTCTCTTTGAATCTTCTTTATCATGCTAAGAGGAGCAGGAAAAAGCAAAAAATTTCAGAATTGCACCTTGCAATGCGGAGAAATTACTGTTTGTGCATTTACAATATTCATTGATTTTTGCCATTGAAAAACATCATGTTATTCATATACCAAAAATGATTGAAGCTACTGAGTGAATGAAAGGAGCTGGCATCTCACTCTCTTTGAATCTTCTTTATCATGCTAAGAGGAGCAGGAAAAAGCAAAAAATTTCAGAATTGCACGTTGCAATGCGGAGAAATTACTGTTTGTGCATTTACAATATTCATTGATTTTTGCCATTGAAAAACGTCCAGAAATGATTGAAGCTACTGACTGAATGAAAGGAGCTGGCATCTCACTCTCTTTGAATCTTCTTTATCATGCTAAGAGGAGCAGGAAAAAGCAAAAAATTTCAGAATTGCACCTTGCAATGCGGAGAAATTACTGTTTGTGCATTTACAATATTCATTGATTTTTGCCATTGAAAAACATCATGTTATTCATATACCAGAAATGTTTGAAGCTACTGACTGAATGAAAGGAGCTGGCATGTCACTCTCTTTGAATCTTCTTTATCATGCTAAGAGGAGCAGGAAAAAGCAAAAAATTTCAGAATTGCACCTTGCAATGCGGAGAAATTACTGTTTGTGCATTTACAATATTCATTGATTTTTGCCATTGAAAAACGTCCAGAAATGATTGAAGCTACTGACTGAATGAGAGGAGCTGGCATCTCACTCTCTTTGAATCTTCTTTATCATGCTAAGAGGAGCAGGAAAAAGCAAAAAATTTCAGAATTGCACCTTGCAATGCGGAGAAATTACTGTTTGTGCATTTACAATATTCATTGATTTTTGCCATTGAAAAACATCATGTTATTCATATACCAGAAATGATTGAAGCTACTGACTGAATGAAAGGAGCTGGCATCTCACTCTCTTTGAATCTTCTTTATCATGCTAAGAGGAGCAGGAAAAAGCAAAAAATTTCAGAATTGCACCTTGCAATGCGGAGAAATTACTGTTTGTGCATTTACAATATTCATTGATTTTTGCCATTGAAAAACGTCCAGAAATGATTGAAGCTACTGACTGAATGAAAGGAGCTGGCATCTCACTCTCTTTGAATCTTCTTTATCATGCTAAGAGGAGCAGGAAAAAGCAAAAAATTTCAGAATTGCACCTTGCAATGCGGAGAAATTACTGTTTGTGCATTTACAATATTCATTGATTTTTGCCATTGAAAAACATCATGTTATTCATATACCAGAAAAGTTTGAAGCTACTGACTGAATGAAAGGAGCTGGAATCTCACTCTCTTTGAATCTTCTTTATCATGCTAAGAGGAGCAGGAAAAAGCAAAAAATTTCAGAATTGCACCTTGCAATGCGGAGAAATTACTGTTTGTGCATTTACAATATTCATTGATTTTTGCCATTGAAAAACGTCCAGAAATGATTGAAGCTACTGACTGAATGAAAGGAGCTGGCATCTCACTCTCTTTGAATCTTCTTTATCATGCTAAGAGGAGCAGGAAAAGGCAAAAAATTTCAGAATTGCACCTTGCAATGCGGAGAAATTACTGTTTGTGCATTTACAATATTCATTGATTTTTGCCATTGAAAAACATCATGTTATTCATATACCAGAAATGTTTGAAGCTACTGACTGAATGAAAGGAGCTGGCATCTCACTCTCTTTGAATCTTCTTTATCATGCTAAGAGGAGCAGGAAAAACCAAAAAATTTCAGAATTGCACCTTGCAATGCGAATAAATTACTGTTTGTGCATTTACAATATTCATTGATTTTTGCCATTGAAAAACATCATGTTATTCATATACCAGAAATGATTGAAGCTACTGACTGAATGAAAGGAGCTGGCATCTCACTCTCTTTGAATCTTCTTTATCATGCTAAGAGGAGCAGGAAAAAGCAAAACATTTCAGAATTGCACCTTGCAATGCGGAGAAATTACTGTTTGTGCATTTACAATATTCATTGATTTTTGCCATTGAAAAACATCATGTTATTCACATACCAGAAATGATTGAAGCTACTGACTGAATGAAAGGAGCTGGCATCTCACTCTCTTTGAATCTTCTTTATCATGCTAAGAGGAGCAGGAAAAAGCAAAAAATTTCAGAATTGCACCTCGCAATGCGGAGAAATTACTGTTTGTGCATTTACAATATTCATTGATTTTTGCCATTGAAAAACGTCCAGAAATGATTGAAGCTACTGACTGAATGAAAGGAGCTGGCATCTCACTCTCTTTGAATCTTCTTTATCATGCTAAGAGGAGCAGGAAAAAGCAAAAAATTTCAGAATTGCACCTTGCAATGCGGAGAAATTGCTGTTTGTGCATTTACAAAATTCATTGATTTTTGCCATTGAAAAACATCATGTTATTCATATACCAGAAATGTTTGAAGCTACTGACTGAATGAAAGGAGCTGGCATCTCACTCTCTTTGAATCTTCTTTATCATGCTAAGAGGAGCAGGAAAAAGCAAAAAATTTCAGAATTGCACCTTGCAATGCGGAGAAATTACTGTTTGTGCATTTACAATATTCATTGATTTTTGCCATTGAAAAACGTCCAGAAATGATTGAAGCTACTGACTGAATGAAAGGAGCTGGCATCTCACTCTCTTTGAATCTTCTTTATCATGCTAAGAGGAGCAGGAAAAAGCAAAAAATTTCAGAATTGCACCTTGCAATGCGGAGAAATTACTGTTTGTGCATTTACAATATACATTGATTTTTGCCATTGAAAAACGTCCAGAAATGATTGAAGCTACTGACTGAATGAAAGGAGCTGGCATCTCACTCTCTTTGAATCTTCTTTATCATGCTAAGAGGAGCAGGAAAAAGCAAAAAATTTCAGAATTGCACCTTGCAATGCGGAGAAATTACTGTTTGTGCATTTACAATATTCATTGATTTTTGCCGTTGAAAAAAGTCCAGAAATGATTGAAGCTACTGACTGAATGAAAGGAGCTGGCATCTCACTCTCTTTGAATCTTCTTTATCATGCTAAGAGGAGCAGGAAAAAGCAAAAAATTTCAGAATTGCACCTTGCAATGCGGAGAAATTACTGTTTGTGCATTTACAATATTCATTGATTTTTGCCATTGAAAAACATCATGTTATTCATATACCAGAAATGATTGAAGCTACTGACTGAATGAAAGGAGCTGGCATCTCACTCTCTTTGAATCTTCTTTATCATGCTAAGAGGAGCAGGAAAAAGCAAGAAATTTCAGAATTGCACCTTGCAATGCGGAGAAATTACTGTTTGTGCATTTACAATATTCATTGATTTTTGCCATTGAAAAACATCATGTTATTCATATACCAGAAATGTTTGAAGCTACTGACTGAATGAAAGGAGCTGGCATCTCACTCTCTTTGAATCTTCTTTATCATGCTAAGAGGAGCAGGAAAAAGCAAAAAATTTCAGAATTGCACCTTGCAATGTGGAGAAATTACTGTTTGTGCATTTACAATATTCATTGATTTTTACCATTGAAAAACGTCCAGAAATGATTGAAGCTACTGACTGAATGAAAGTAGCTGCCATCTCACTCTCTTTGTATCTTTTTTATCATGCTAAGAGGAGCAGGAAAAAGCAAAAAATTTCAGACTTGCACCTTGCAATGCGGAGAAATTACTGTTTGTGCATTTACAATATTCATTGATTTTTGCCATTGAAAAACATCATGTTATTCATATACCAGAAATGTTTGAAGCTACTGACTGAATGAAAGGAGCTGGCATCTCACTCTCTTTGAATCTTCTTTATCATGCTAAGAGGAGCAGGAAAAAGCAAAAAATTTCAGAATTGCACCTTGCAATGCGGAGAAATTACTTTTTGTGCATTTACAATATTCATTGATTTTTGCCATTGAAAAACGTCCAGAAATGATTGAAGCTACTGACTGAATGAAAGGAGCTGGCATCTCACTCTCTTTGAATCTTCTTTATCATGCTAAGAGGAGCAGGAAAAAGCAAAAAATTTCAGAATTGCACCTTGCAATGCGGAGAAATTACTGTTTGTGCATTTACAATATTCATTGATTTTTGCCATTGAAAAACGTCCAGAAATGATTGAAGCTACTGACTGAATGAAAGGAGCTGGCATCTCACTCTCTTTGAATCTTCTTTATCATGCTAAGAGGAGCAGGAAAAAGCAAAAAATTTCAGAATTGCACCTTGCAATGCGGAGAAATTACTGTTTGTGCATTTACAATATTCATTGATTTTTGCCATTGAAAAACATGTAATTCATATACCAGAAATGTTTGAAGCTACTGACTGAATGAAAGGAGCTGGCACCTCACTCTCTTTGAATCTTCTTTATCATGCTAAGAGGAGCGGGAAAAAGCAAAAAATTTCAGAATTGCACCTTGCAATGCGGAGAAATTACTGTTTGTGCATTTACAATATTCATTGATTTTTGCCATTGAAAAACGTCCAGAAATGATTGAAGGTACTGACTGAATGAAAGGAGCTGGCATCTCACTCTCTTTGAATCTTCTTTATCATGCTAAGAGGAGCAGGAAAAAGCAAAAAATTTCAGAATTGCACCTTGCAATGCGGAGAAATTACTGTTTGTGCATTTACAATATTCATTGATTTTTGCCATTGAAAAACGTCCAGAAATGATTGAAGCTACTGACTGAATGAAAGGAGCTGGCATCTCACTCTCTTTGAATCTTCTTTATCATGCTAAGAGGAGCAGGAAAAAGCAAAAAATTTCAGAATTGCACCTTGCAATGCGGAGAAATTACAGTTTGTGCATTTACAATATTCATTGATTTTTGCCATTGAGAAACGTCCAGAAATGATTGAAGCTACTGACTGAATGAAAGGAGCTGGCATCTCACTCTCTTTGAATCTTCTTTATCATGCTAAGAGGAACAGGAAAAAGCAAAAAATTTCAGAATTGCACCTTGCAATGCGGAGAAATTACTGTTTGTGCATTTACAATATTCATTGATTTTTGCCATTGAAAAACATCATGTTATTTATATACCAGAAATGTTTGAAGCTACTGACTGAATGAAAGGAGCTGGCATCTCACTCTCTTTGAATCTTCTTTATCATGCTAAGAGGAGCAGGAAAAAGCAAAAAATTTCAGAATTGCACCTTGCAATGTGGAGAAATTACTGTTTGTGCATTTACAATATTCATTGATTTTTACCATTGAAAAACGTCCAGAAATGATTGAAGCTACTGACTGAATGAAAGTAGCTGGCATCTCACTCTCTTTGAATTTTCTTTATCATGCTAAGAGGAGCAGGAAAAAGCAAAAAATTTCAGACTTGCACCTTGCAATGCGGAGAAATTACTGTTTGTGCATTTACAATATTCATTGATTTTTGCCATTGAAAAACATCATGTTATTCATATACCAGAAATGTTTGAAGCTACTGACTGAATGAAAGGAGCTGGCATCTCACTCTCTTTGAATCTTCTTTATCATGCTAAGAGGAGCAGGAAAAAGCAAAAAATTTCAGAATTGCACCTTGCAATGCGGAGAAATTACTGTTTGTGCATTTACAATATTCATTGATTTTTGCCATTGAAAAACATCATGTTATTCATATACCAGAAATGTTTGAAGCTACTGACTGAATGAAAGGAGCTGGCATCTCACTCTCTTTGAATCTTCTTTATCATGCTAAGAGGAGCAGGAAAAAGCAAAAAATTTTAGAATTGCACCTTGCAATGTGGAGAAATTACTGTTTGTGCATTTACAATATTCATTGATTTTTACCATTGAAAAACGTCCAGAAATGATTGAAGCTACTGACTGAATGAAAGTAGCTGGCATCTCACTCTCTTTGAATCTTCTTTATCATGCTAAGAGGAGCAGGAAAAAGCAAAAAATTTCAGACTTGCACCTTGCAATGCGGAGAAATTACTGTTTGTGCATTTACAATATTCATTGATTTTTGCCATTGAAAAACATCATGTTATTCATATACCAGAAATGTTTGAAGCTACTGACTGAATGAAAGGAGCTGGCACCTCACTCTCTTTGAATCTTCTTTATCATGCTAAGAGGAGCGGGAAAAAGCAAAAAATTTCAGAATTGCACCTTGCAATGCGGAAAAATTACTGTTTGTGCATTTACAATATTCATTGATTTTTGCCATTGAAAAACGTCCAGAAATGATTGAAGGTACTGACTGAATGAAAGGAGCTGGCATCTCACTCTCTTTGAATCTTCTTTATCATGCTAAGAGGAGCAGGAAAAAGCAAAAAATTTCAGAATTGCACCTTGCAATGCGGAGAAATTACTGTTTGTGCATTTACAATATTCATTGATTTTTGCCATTGAAAAACGTCCAGAAATGATTGAAGCTACTGACTGAATGAAAGGAGCTGGCATCTCACTCTCTTTGAATCTTCTTTATCATGCTAAGAGGAGCAGGAAAAAGCAAAAAATTTCAGAATTGCACCTTGCAATGCGGAGAAATTACAGTTTGTGCATTTACAATATTCATTGATTTTTGCCATTGAAAAACATCCAGAAATGATTGAAGCTACTGACTGAATGAAAGGAGCTGGCATCTCACTCTCTTTGAATCTTCTTTATCATGCTAAGAGGAGCAGGAAAAAGCAAAAAATTTCAGAATTGCACCTTGCAATGCGGAGAAATTACTGTTTGTGCATTTACAATATTCATTGATTTTTGCCATTGAAAAACATCATGTTATTCATATACCAGAAATGTTTGAAGCTACTGACTGAATGAAAGGAGCTGGCATCTCACTCTCTTTGAATCTTCTTTATCATGCTAAGAGGAGCAGGAAAAAGCAAAAAATTTCAGAATTGCACCTTGCAATGCGGAGAAATTACTGTTTGTGCATTTACAATATTCATTGATTTTTGCCGTTGAAAAAAGTCCAGAAATGATTGAAGCTACTGACTGAATGAAAGGAGCTGGCATCTCACTCTCTTTGAATCTTCTTTATCATGCTAAGAGGAGCAGGAAAAAGCAAAAAATTTCAGAATTGCACCTTGCAATGCGGAGAAATTACTGTTTGTGCATTTACAATATTCATTGATTTTTGCCATTGAAAAACATCATGTTATTCATATACCAGAAATGATTGAAGCTACTGACTGAATGAAAGGAGCTGGCATCTCACTCTCTTTGAATCTTCTTTATCATGCTAAGAGGAGCAGGAAAAAGCAAGAAATTTCAGAATTGCACCTTGCAATGCGGAGAAATTACTGTTTGTGCATTTACAATATTCATTGATTTTTGCCATTGAAAAACATCATGTTATTCATATACCAGAAATGTTTGAAGCTACTGACTGAATGAAAGGAGCTGGCATCTCACTCTCTTTGAATCTTCTTTATCATGCTAAGAGGAGCAGGAAAAAGCAAAAAATTTCAGAATTGCACCTTGCAATGTGGAGAAATTACTGTTTGTGCATTTACAATATTCATTGATTTTTACCATTGAAAAACGTCCAGAAATGATTGAAGCTACTGACTGAATGAAAGTAGCTGCCATCTCACTCTCTTTGAATCTTTTTTATCATGCTAAGAGGAGCAGGAAAAAGCAAAAAATTTCAGACTTGCACCTTGCAATGCGGAGAAATTACTGTTTGTGCATTTACAATATTCATTGATTTTTGCCATTGAAAAACATCATGTTATTCATATACCAGAAATGTTTGAAGCTACTGACTGAATGAAAGGAGCTGGCATCTCACTCTCTTTGAATCTTCTTTATCATGCTAAGAGGAGCAGGAAAAAGCAAAAAATTTCAGAATTGCACCTTGCAATGCGGAGAAATTACTTTTTGTGCATTTACAATTTTCATTGATTTTTGCCATTGAAAAACGTCCAGAAATGATTGAAGCTACTGACTGAATGAAAGGAGCTGGCATCTCACTCTCTTTGAATCTTCTTTATCATGCTAAGAGGAGCAGGAAAAAGCAAAAAATTTCAGAATTGCACCTTGCAATGCGGAGAAATTACTGTTTGTGCATTTACAATATTCATTGATTTTTGCCATTGAAAAACGTCCAGAAATGATTGAAGCTACTGACTGAATGAAAGGAGCTGGCATCTCACTCTCTTTGAATCTTCTTTATCATGCTAAGAGGAGCAGGAAAAAGCAAAAAATTTCAGAATTGCACCTTGCAATGCGGAGAAATTACTGTTTGTGCATTTACAATATTCATTGATTTTTGCCATTGAAAAACATGCAATTCATATACCAGAAATGTTTGAAGCTACTGACTGAATGAAAGGAGCTGGCACCTCACTCTCTTTGAATCTTCTTTATCATGCTAAGAGGAGCGGGAAAAAGCAAAAAATTTCAGAATTGCACCTTGCAATGCGGAGAAATTACTGTTTGTGCATTTACAATATTCATTGATTTTTGCCATTGAAAAACGTCCAGAAATGATTGAAGGTACTGACTGAATGAAAGGAGCTGGCATCTCACTCTCTTTGAATCTTCTTTATCATGCTAAGAGGAGCAGGAAAAAGCAAAAAATTTCAGAATTGCACCTTGCAATGTGGACATATTACTGTTTGTGCATTTACAATATTCATTGATTTTTGCCATTGAAAAACATGTTTTTCATATACCAGAAATGTTTGAAGCTACTGACTGAATGAAAGGAGCTGGCATCTCACTCTCTTTGAATCTTCTTTATCATGCTAGGATTAACAGGAAAAAGCAAAAAATTTCAGAATTGCACCTTGCAATGTGGAGATATTACTGTTTGTGCATTTACAATATTCATTGATTTTTGCCATTGAAAAACATGTTTTTCATATACCAGAAATGTTTGAAGCTACTGACTGAATGAAAGGAGCTGGCATCTCACTCTCTTTGAATCTTCTTTATCATGCTAGGATTAACAGGAAAAAGCTAAAAATTTCAGAATTGCACCGTGTAATGTGGAGATATTACTGTTTGTGCATTTACAATATTCATTGATTTTTGCCATTGAAAAACATGTTTTTCATATACCAGAAATGTTTGAAGCTACTGACTGAATGAAAGGAGCTGGCATCTCACTCTCTTTGAATCTTCTTTATCATGCTAGGATTAACAGGAAAAAGCTAAAAATTTCATAATTGCACCGTGCAATGTGGAGATATTACTGTTTGTGCATTTACAATATTCATTGATTTTTGCCATTGAAAAACATGTTTTTCATATACCAGAAATGTTTGAAGCTACTGACTGAATGAAAGGAGCTGGCATCTCACTCTCTTTGAATCTTCTTTATCATGCTAGGATTAGCAGGAAAAAGCAAAAAATTTCAGAATTGCACCTTGCAATGTGGAGATATTACTGTTTGTGCATTTACAATATTCATTGATTTTTGCCATTGAAAAACATGTTTTTCATATACCAGAAATGTTTGAAGCTACTGACTGAATGAAAGGAGCTGGCATCTCACTCTCTTTGAATCTTCTTTATCATGCTAGGATTAACAGGAAAAAGCTAAAAATTTCATAATTGCACCGTGCAATGTGGAGATATTACTGTTTGTGCATTTACAATATTCATTGATTTTTGCCATTGAAAAACATGTTTTTCATATACCAGAAATGTTTGAAGCTACTGACTGAATGAAAGGAGCTGGCATCTCACTCTCTTTGAATCTTCTTTATCATGCTAGGATTAGCAGGAAAAAGCAAAAAATTTCAGAATTGCACCTTGCAATGTGGAGATATTACTGTTTGTGCATTTACAATATTCATTGATTTTTGCCATTGAAAAACATGTTTTTCATATACCAGAAATGTTTGAAGCTACTGACTGAATGAAAGGAGCTGGCATCTCACTCTCTTTGAATCTTTATCATGCTAGGATTAACAGGAAAAAGCTAAAAATTTCAGAATTGCACCGTGCAATGTGGAGATATTACTGTTTGTGCATTTACAATATTCATTGATTTTTGCCATTGAAAAACATCATGTTATTCATATACCAGAAATGTTTGAAGCTACTGACTGAATGAAAGGAGCTGGCATCTCACTCTCTTTGAATCTTCTTTATCATGCTAAGAGGAGCAGGAAAAAGCAAAAAATTTCAGAATTGCACCTTGCAATGTGGAGAAATTACTGTTTGTGCATTTACAATATTCATTGATTTTTACCATTGAAAAACGTCCAGAAATGATTGAAGCTACTGACTGAATGAAAGTAGCTGCCATCTCACTCTCTTTGAATCTTTTTTATCATGCTAAGAGGAGCAGGAAAAAGCAAAAAATTTCAGACTTGCACCTTGCAATGCGGAGAAATTACTGTTTGTGCATTTACAATATTCATTGATTTTTGCCACTGAAAAACATCATGTTATTCATATACCAGAAATGTTTGAAGCTACTGACTGAATGAAAGGAGCTGGCATCTCACTCTCTTTGAATCTTCTTTATCATGCTAAGAGGAGCAGGAAAAAGCAAAAAATTTCAGAATTGCACCTTGCAATGCGGAGAAATTACTTTTTGTGCATTTACAATTTTCATTGATTTTTGCCATTGAAAAACGTCCAGAAATGATTGAAGCTACTGACTGAATGAAAGGAGCTGGCATCTCACTCTCTTTGAATCTTCTTTATCATGCTAAGAGGAGCAGGAAAAAGCAAAAAATTTCAGAATTGCACCTTGCAATGCGGAGAAATTACTGTTTGTGCATTTACAATATTCATTGATTTTTGCCATTGAAAAACGTCCAGAAATGATTGAAGCTACTGACTGAATGAAAGGAGCTGGCATCTCACTCTCTTTGAATCTTCTTTATCATGCTAAGAGGAGCAGGAAAAAGCAAAAAATTTCAGAATTGCACCTTGCAATGCGGAGAAATTACTGTTTGTGCATTTACAATATTCATTGATTTTTGCCATTGAAAAACATGCAATTCATATACCAGAAATGTTTGAAGCTACTGACTGAATGAAAGGAGCTGGCACCTCACTCTCTTTGAATCTTCTTTATCATGCTAAGAGGAGCGGGAAAAAGCAAAAAATTTCAGAATTGCACCTTGCAATGCGGAGAAATTACTGTTTGTGCATTTACAATATTCATTGATTTTTGCCATTGAAAAACGTCCAGAAATGATTGAAGGTACTGACTGAATGAAAGGAGCTGGCATCTCACTCTCTTTGAATCTTCTTTATCATGCTAAGAGGAGCAGGAAAAAGCAAAAAATTTCAGAATTGCACCTTGCAATGTGGACATATTACTGTTTGTGCATTTACAATATTCATTGATTTTTGCCATTGAAAAACATGTTTTTCATATACCAGAAATGTTTGAAGCTACTGACTGAATGAAAGGAGCTGGCATCTCACTCTCTTTGAATCTTCTTTATCATGCTAGGATTAACAGGAAAAAGCAAAAAATTTCAGAATTGCACCTTGCAATGTGGAGATATTACTGTTTGTGCATTTACAATATTCATTGATTTTTGCCATTGAAAAACATGTTTTTCATATACCAGAAATGTTTGAAGCTACTGACTGAATGAAAGGAGCTGGCATCTCACTCTCTTTGAATCTTCTTTATCATGCTAGGATTAACAGGAAAAAGCTAAAAATTTCAGAATTGCACCGTGCAATGTGGAGATATTACTGTTTGTGCATTTACAATATTCATTGATTTTTGCCATTGAAAAACATGTTTTTCATATACCAGAAATGTTTGAAGCTACTGACTGAATGAAAGGAGCTGGCATCTCACTCTCTTTATATCTTCTTTATCATGCTAGGATTAACAGGAAAAAGCTAAAAATTTCATAATTGCACCGTGCAATGTGGAGATATTACTGTTTGTGCATTTACAATATTCATTGATTTTTGCCATTGAAAAACATGTTTTTCATATACCAGAAATGTTTGAAGCTACTGACTGAATGAAAGGAGCTGGCATCTCACTCTCTTTGAATCTTCTTTATCATGCTAGGATTAGCAGGAAAAAGCAAAAAATTTCAGAATTGCACCTTGCAATGTGGAGATATTACTGTTTGTGCATTTACAATATTCATTGATTTTTGCCATTGAAAAACATGTTTTTCATATACCAGAAATGTTTGAAGCTACTGACTGAATGAAAGGAGCTGGCATCTCACTCTCTTTGAATCTTCTTTATCATGCTAGGATTAACAGGAAAAAGCTAAAAATTTCATAATTGCACCGTGCAATGTGGAGATATTACTGTTTGTGCATTTACAATATTCATTGATTTTTGCCATTGAAAAACATGTTTTTCATATACCAGAAATGTTTGAAGCTACTGACTGAATGAAAGGAGCTGGCATCTCACTCTCTTTGAATCTTCTTTATCATGCTAGGATTAGCAGGAAAAAGCAAAAAATTTCAGAATTGCACCTTGCAATGTGGAGATATTACTGTTTGTGCATTTACAATATTCATTGATTTTTGCCATTGAAAAACATGTTTTTCATATACCAGAAATGTTTGAAGCTACTGACTGAATGAAAGGAGCTGGCATCTCACTCTCTTTGAATCTTTATCATGCTAGGATTAACAGGAAAAAGCTAAAAATTTCAGAATTGCACCGTGCAATGTGGAGATATTACTGTTTGTGCATTTACAATATTCATTGATTTTTGCCATTGAAAAACATGTTTTTCATATACCAGAAATGTTTGAAGCTACTGACTGAATGAAAGGAGCTGGCATCTCACTCTCTTTGAATCTTCTTTATCATGCTAGGATTAGCAGGAAAAAGCAAAAAATTTCAGAATTGCACCTTGCAATGTGGAGATATTACTGTTTGTGCATTTACAATATTCATTGATTTTTGCCATTGAAAAACATGTTTTTCATATACCAGAAATGTTTGAAGCTACTGACTGAATGAAAGGAGCTGGCATCTCACTCTCTTTGAATCTTCTTTATCATGCTAGGATTAACAGGAAAAAGCAAAGAATTTCAGAATTGCACCTTGCAATGTGGAGATATTACTGTTTGTGCATTTACAATATTCATTGATTTTTGCCATTGAAAAACATGTTTTTCATATACCAGAAATGTTTGAAGCTACTGACTGAATGAAAGGAGCTGGCATCTCACTCTCTTTGAATCTTCTTTATCATGCTAGGATTAACAGGAAAAAGCTAAAAATTTCAGAATTGCACCGTGCAATGTGGAGATATTACTGTTTGTGCATTTACAATATTCATTGATTTTTGCCATTGAAAAACATGTTTTTCATATACCAGAAATGTTTGAAGCTACTGACTGAATGAAAGGAGCTGGCATCTCACTCTCTTTGAATCTTCTTTATCATGCTAGGATTAGCAGGAAAAAGCAAAAAATTTCAGAATTGCACCTTGCAATGTGGAGATATTACTGTTTGTGCATTTACAATATTCATTGATTTTTGCCATTGAAAAACATGTTTTTCATATACCAGAAATGTTTGAAGCTACTGACTGAATGAAAGGAGCTGGCATCTCACTCTCTTTGAATCTTCTTTATCATGCTAGGATTAGCAGGAAAAAGCAAAAAATTTCAGAATTGCACCTTGCAATGTGGAGATATTACTGTTTGTGCATTTACAATATTCATTGATTTTTGCCATTGAAAAACATGTTTTTCATATACCAGAAATGTTTGAAGCTACTGACTGAATGAAAGGAGCTGGCATCTCACTCTCTTTGAATCTTCTTTATCATGCTAGGATTAACAGGAAAAAGCAAAGAATTTCAGAATTGCACCTTGCAATGTGGAGATATTACTGTTTGTGCATTTACAATATTCATTGATTTTTGCCATTGAAAAACATGTTTTTCATATACCAGAAATGTTTGAAGCTACTGACTGAATGAAAGGAGCTGGCATCTCACTCTCTTTGAATCTTCTTTATCATGCAAGGATTAACAGGAAAAAGCTAAAAATTTCAGAATTGCACCGTGCAATGTGGAGATATTACTGTTTGTGCATTTACAATATTCATTGATTTTTGCCATTGAAAAACATGTTTTTCATATACCAGAAATGTTTGAAGCTACTGACTGAATGAAAGGAGCTGGCATCTCACTCTCTTTGAATCTTCTTTATCATGCTAGGATTAGCAGGAAAAAGCAAAAAATTTCAGAATTGCACCTTGCAATGTGGAGATATTACTGTTTGTGCATTTACAATATTCATTGATTTTTGCCATTGAAAAACATGTTTTTCATATACCAGAAATGTTTGAAGCTACTGACTGAATGAAAGGAGCTGGCATCTCACTCTCTTTGAATCTTCTTTATCATGCTAGGATTAACAGGAAAAAGCAAAGAATTTCAGAATTGCACCTTGCAATGTGGAGATATTACTGTTTGTGCATTTACAATATTCATTGATTTTTGCCATTGAAAAACATGTTTTTCATATACCAGAAATGTTTGAAGCTACTGACTGAATGAAAGGAGCTGGCATCTCACTCTCTTTGAATCTTCTTTATCATGCTAGGATTAACAGGAAAAAGCTAAAAATTTCAGAATTGCACCGTGCAATGTGGAGATATTACTGTTTGTGCATTTACAATATTCATTGATTTTTGCCATTGAAAAACATGTTTTTCATATACCAGAAATGTTTGAAGCTACTGACTGAATGAAAGGAGCTGGCATCTCACTCTCTTTGAATCTTCTTTATCATGCTAGGATTAGCAGGAAAAAGCAAAAAATTTCAGAATTGCACCTTGCAATGTGGAGATATTACTGTTTGTGCATTTACAATATTCATTGATTTTTGCCATTGAAAAACATGTTTTTCATATACCAGAAATGTTTGAAGCTACTGACTGAATGAAAGGAGCTGGCATCTCACTCTCTTTGAATCTTCTTTATCATGCTAGGATTAACAGGAAAAAGCTAAAAATTTCAGAATTGCACCGTGCAATGTGGAGATATTACTGTTTGTGCATTTACAATATTCATTGATTTTTGCCATTGAAAAACATGTTTTTCATATACCAGAAATGTTTGAAGCTACTGACTGAATGAAAGGAGCTGGCATCTCACTCTCTTTGAATCTTCTTTATCATGCTAGGATTAGCAGGAAAAAGCAAAAAATTTCAGAATTGCACCTTGCAATGTGGAGATATTACTGTTTGTGCATTTACAATATTCATTGATTTTTGCCATTGAAAAACATGTTTTTCATATACCAGAAATGTTTGAAGCTACTGACTGAATGAAAGGAGCTGGCATCTCACTCTCTTTGAATCTTCTTTATCATGCTAGGATTAACAGGAAAAAGCTAAAAATTTCAGAATTGCACCGTGCAATGTTGAGATATTACTGTTTGTGCATTTACAATATTCATTGATTTTTGCCATTGAAAAACATGTTTTTCATATACCAGAAATGTTTGAAGCTACTGACTGAATGAAAGGAGCTGGCATCTCACTCTCTTTGAATCTTCTTTATCATGCTAGGATTAGCAGGAAAAAGCAAAAAATTTCAGAATTGCACCTTGCAATGTGGAGATATTACTGTTTGTGCATTTACAATATTCATTGATTTTTGCCATTGAAAAACATCATGTTATTCATATACCAGAAATGATTGAAGCTACTGACTGAATGAAAGGAGCTGGCATCTCACTCTCTTTGAATCTTCTTTTTCATGCTAAGAGGAGCAGGAAAAAGTAAAAAATTTCAGAATTGCACCTTGCAATGCGGAGAAATTACTGTTTGTGCATTTACAATATTCATTGATTTTTGCCATTGAAAAACGTCCAGAAATGATTGAAGCTACTGACTGAATGAAAGGAGCTGGCATCTCAGTCTCTTTGAATCTTCTTTATCATGCTAAGAGGAGCAGGAAAAAGCAAAAAATTTCAGAATTGCACCTTGCAATGCGGAGAAATTACTGCTTGTGCATTTACAATATTCATTGATTTTTGCCATTGAAAAACGTCCAGAAATGATTGAAGCTACTGACTGAATGAAAGGAGCTGGCATCTCACTCTCTTTGAATCTTCTTTATCATGCTAAGAGGAGCAGGAAAAAGCAAAAAATTTCAGAATTGCACCTTGCAATACGGAGAAATTACTGTTTGTGCATTTACAATATTCATTGATTTTTGCCATTGAAAAACGTCCAGAAATGATTGAAGCTACTGACTGAATGAAAGGAGCTGGCATCTCACTCTGTTTGAATCTTCTTTATCATGCTAAGAGGAGCAGGAAAAAGCAAAAAATTTCAGAATTGCACCTTGCAATGCGGAGAAATTACTGTTTGTGCATTTACAATATTCATTGATTTTTGCCATTGAAAAACGTCCAGAAATGATTGAAGCTACTGACTGAATGAAAGGAGCTGGCATCTCACTCTCTTTGAATCTTCTTTATCATGCTAAGAGGAGCAGGAAAAAGCAAAAAATTTCAGAATTGCACCTTGCAATGCGGAGAAATTACTGTTTGTGCATTTACAATATTCATTGATTTTTGCCGTTGAAAAACGTCCAGAAATGATTGAAGCTACTGACTGAATGAAAGGAGCTGGCATCTCACTCTCTTTGAATCTTCTTTATCATGCTAAGAGGAGCAGGAAAAAGCAAAAAATTTCAGAATTGCACCTTGCAATGCGGAGAAATTACTGTTTGTGCATTTACAATATTCATTGATTTTTGCCATTGAAAAACATCCAGAAATGATTGAAGCTACTGACTGAATGAAAGGAGCTGGCATCTCACTCTCTTTGAATCTTCTTTATCATGCTAAGAGGAGCAGGAAAAAGCAAAAAATTTCAGAATTGCACCTTGCAATGCGGAGAAATTACTGTTTGTGCATTTACAATATTCATTGATTTTTGCCATTGTTAAACATCATGTTATTCATATACCAGAAATGATTGAAGCTACTGACTGAATGAAAGGAGCTGGCATCTCACTCTCTTTGAATCTTCTTTATCATGCTAAGAGGAGCAGGAAAAAGCAAAAAATTTCAGAATTGCACCTTGCAATGCGGAGAAATTACTGTTTGTGCATTTACAATATTCATTGATTTTTGCCATTGAAAAACGTCCAGAAATGTTTGAAGCTACTGACTGAATGAAAGGAGCTGGCATCTCACTATCTTTGAATCTTCTTTATCATGCTAAGAGGAGCAGGAAAAAGCAAAAAATTTCAGAATTGCACCTTGCAATGCGGAGAAATTACTGTTTGTGCATTTACAATATTCATTGATTTTTGCCATTGAAAAACGTCCAGAAATGATTGAAGCTACTGACTGAATGAAAGGAGCTGGCATCTCACTCTCTTTGAATCTTCTTTATCATGCTAAGAGGAGCAGGAAAATGCAAAAAATTTCAGAATTGCTCCTTGCAATGCGGAGAAATTACTGTTTGTGCATTTACAATATTCATTGATTTTTGCCATTGAAAAACATCATGTTATTCATATACCAGAAATGTTTGAAGCTACTGACTGAATGAAAGGAGCTGGCATGTCACTCTCTTTGAATCTTCTTTATCATGCTAAAAGGAGCAGGAAAAAGCAAAAAATTTCAGAATTGCACCTTGCAATGCGGAGAAATTACTGTTTGTGCATTTACAATATTCATTGATTTTTGCCATTGAAAAACGTCCAGAAATGATTGAAGCTACTGACTGAATGAAAGGAGCTGGCATCTCACTCTCTTTGAATATTCTTTATCATGCTAAGAGGAGCAGGAAAAAGCAAAAAATTTCAGAATTGCACCTTGCAATGCGGAGAAATTACTGTTTGTGCATTTACAATATTCATTGATTTTTGCCATTGAAAAACATCATGTTATTCATATACCAGAAATGTTTGAAGCTACTGACTGAATGAAAGGAGCTGGCATCTCACTCTCTTTGAATCTTCTTTATCATGCTAAGAGGAGCAGGAAAAAGCAAAAAATTTCAGAATTGCACCTTGCAATGCGAATAAATTACTGTTTGTGCATTTACAATATTCATTGATTTTTGCCATTGAAAAACGTCCAGAAATGATTGAAGCTACTGACTGAATGAAAGGAGCTGGCATCTCACTCTCTTTGAATCTTCTTTATCATGCTAAGAGGAGCAGGAAAAGGCAAAAAATTTCAGAATTGCACCTTGCAATGCGGAGAAATTACTGTTTGTGCATTTACAATATTCATTGATTTTTGCCATTGAAAAACATCATGTTATTCATATACCAGAAATGTTTGAAGCTACTGACTGAATGAAAGGAGCTGGCATCTCACTCTCTTTGAATCTTCTTTATCATGCTAAGAGGAGCAGGAAAAAGCAAAAAATTTCAGAATTGCACCTTGCAATGCGAATAAATTACTGTTTGTGCATTTACAATATTCATTGATTTTTGCCATTGAAAAACATCATGTTATTCATATACCAGAAATGATTGAAGCTACTGACTGAATGAAAGGAGCTGGCATCTCACTCTCTTTGAATCTTCTTTATCATGCTAAGAGGAGCAGGAAAAAGCAAAAAATTTCAGAATTGCACCTTGCAATGCGGAGAAATTACTGTTTGTGCATTTACAATATTCATTGATTTTTGCCATTGAAAAACATCATGTTATTCATATACCAGAAATGATTGAAGCTACTGACTGAATGAAAGGAGCTGGCATCTCACTCTCTTTGAATCTTCTTTATCATGCTGAGGAGCAGGAAAAAGCAAAAAATTTCAGAATTGCACCTCGCAATGCGGAGAAATTACTGTTTGTGCATTTACAATATTCATTGATTTTTGCCATTGAAAAACGTCCAGAAATGATTGAAGCTACTGACTGAATGAAAGGAGCTGGCATCTCACTCTCTTTGAATCTTCTTTATCATGCTAAGAGGAGCAGGAAAAAGCAAAAAATTTCAGAATTGCACCTTGCAATGCGGAGAAATTGCTGTTTGTGCATTTACAAAATTCATTGATTTTTGCCATTGAAAAACATCATGTTATTCATATACCAGAAATGTTTGAAGCTACTGACTGAATGAAAGGAGCTGGCATCTCACTCTCTTTGAATCTTCTTTATCATGCTAAGAGGAGCAGGAAAAAGCAAAAAATTTCAGAATTGCACCTTGCAATGCGGAGAAATTACTGTTTGTGCATTTACAATATTCATTGATTTTTGCCATTGAAAAACGTCCAGAAATGATTGAAGCTACTGACTGAATGAAAGGAGCTGGCATCTCACTCTCTTTGAATCTTCTTTATCATGCTAAGAGGAGCAGGAAAAAGCAAAAAATTTCAGAATTGCACCTTGCAATGCGGAGAAATTACTGTTTGTGCATTTACAATATACATTGATTTTTGCCATTGAAAAACGTCCAGAAATGATTGAAGCTACTGACTGAATGAAAGGAGCTGGCATCTCACTCTCTTTGAATCTTCTTTATCATGCTAAGAGGAGCAGGAAAAAGCAAAAAATTTCAGAATTGCACCTTGCAATGCGGAGAAATTACTGTTTGTGCATTTACAATATACATTGATTTTTGCCATTGAAAAACGTCCAGAAATGATTGAAGCTACTCACTGAATGAAAGGAGCTGGCATCTCACTCTCTTTGAATCTTCTTTATCATGCTAAGAGGAGCAGGAAAAAGCAAAAAATTTCAGAATTGCACCTTGCAATGCGGAGAAATTACTGTTTGTGCATTTACAATATTCATTGATTTTTGCCATTGAAAAACGTCCAGAAATGATTGAAGCTACTGACTGAATGAAAGGAGCTGGCATCTCACTCTCTTTGAATCTTCTTTATCATGCTAATAGGAGCAGGAAAAAGCAAAAAATTTCAGAATTGCACCTTGCAATGCGGAGAAATTACTGTTTGTGCATTTACAATATTCATTGATTTTTGCCATTGAAAAACGTCCAGAAATGATTGAACCTACCGACTGAATGAAAGGAGCTGGCATCTCACTCTCTTTGAATCTTCTTTATCATGCTAAGAGGAGCAGGAAAAAGCAAAAAATTTCAGAATTACACCTTGCAATGCGGAGAAATTACTGTTTGTGCATTTACAATATTCATTGATTTTTGCCGTTGAAAAACGTCCAGAAATGATTGAAGCTACTGACTGAATGAAAGGAGCTGGCATCTCACTCTCTTTGAATCTTCTTTATCATGCTAAGAGGAGCAGGAAAAAGCAAAAAATTTCAGAATTGCACCTTGCAATGCGGAGAAATTACTGTTTGTGCATTTACAATATTCATTGATTTTTGCCATTGAAAAACATCATGTTATTCATATACCAAAAATGATTGAAGCTACTGAGTGAATGAAAGGAGCTGGCATCTCACTCTCTTTGAATCTTCTTTATCATGCTAAGAGGAGCAGGAAAAAGCAAAAAATTTCAGAATTGCACGTTGCAATGCGGAGAAATTACTGTTTGTGCATTTACAATATTCATTGATTTTTGCCATTGAAAAACGTCCAGAAATGATTGAAGCTACTGACTGAATGAAAGGAGCTGGCATCTCACTCTCTTTGAATCTTCTTTATCATGCTAAGAGGAGCAGGAAAAAGCAAAAAATTTCAGAATTGCACCTTGCAATGCGGAGAAATTACTGTTTGTGCATTTACAATATTCATTGATTTTTGCCATTGAAAAACATCATGTTATTCATATACCAGAAATGTTTGAAGCTACTGACTGAATGAAAGGAGCTGGCATGTCACTCTCTTTGAATCTTCTTTATCATGCTAAGAGGAGCAGGAAAAAGCAAAAAATTTCAGAATTGCACCTTGCAATGCGGAGAAATTACTGTTTGTGCATTTACAATATTCATTGATTTTTGCCATTGAAAAACGTCCAGAAATGATTGAAGCTACTGACTGAATGAGAGGAGCTGGCATCTCACTCTCTTTGAATCTTCTTTATCATGCTAAGAGGAGCAGGAAAAAGCAAAAAATTTCAGAATTGCACCTTGCAATGCGGAGAAATTACTGTTTGTGCATTTACAATATTCATTGATTTTTGCCATTGAAAAACATCATGTTATTCATATACCAGAAATGATTGAAGCTACTGACTGAATGAAAGGAGCTGGCATCTCACTCTCTTTGAATCTTCTTTATCATGCTAAGAGGAGCAGGAAAAAGCAAAAAATTTCAGAATTGCACCTTGCAATGCGGAGAAATTACTGTTTGTGCATTTACAATATTCATTGATTTTTGCCATTGAAAAACGTCCAGAAATGATTGAAGCTACTGACTGAATGAAAGGAGCTGGCATCTCACTCTCTTTGAATCTTCTTTATCATGCTAAGAGGAGCAGGAAAAAGCAAAAAATTTCAGAATTGCACCTTGCAATGCGGAGAAATTACTGTTTGTGCATTTACAATATTCATTGATTTTTGCCATTGAAAAACATCATGTTATTCATATACCAGAAAAGTTTGAAGCTACTGACTGAATGAAAGGAGCTGGAATCTCACTCTCTTTGAATCTTCTTTATCATGCTAAGAGGAGCAGGAAAAAGCAAAAAATTTCAGAATTGCACCTTGCAATGCGGAGAAATTACTGTTTGTGCATTTACAATATTCATTGATTTTTGCCATTGAAAAACGTCCAGAAATGATTGAAGCTACTGACTGAATGAAAGGAGCTGGCATCTCACTCTCTTTGAATCTTCTTTATCATGCTAAGAGGAGCAGGAAAAGGCAAAAAATTTCAGAATTGCACCTTGCAATGCGGAGAAATTACTGTTTGTGCATTTACAATATTCATTGATTTTTGCCATTGAAAAACATCATGTTATTCATATACCAGAAATGTTTGAAGCTACTGACTGAATGAAAGGAGCTGGCATCTCACTCTCTTTGAATCTTCTTTATCATGCTAAGAGGAGCAGGAAAAACCAAAAAATTTCAGAATTGCACCTTGCAATGCGAATAAATTACTGTTTGTGCATTTACAATATTCATTGATTTTTGCCATTGAAAAACATCATGTTATTCATATACCAGAAATGATTGAAGCTACTGACTGAATGAAAGGAGCTGGCATCTCACTCTCTTTGAATCTTCTTTATCATGCTAAGAGGAGCAGGAAAAAGCAAAACATTTCAGAATTGCACCTTGCAATGCGGAGAAATTACTGTTTGTGCATTTACAATATTCATTGATTTTTGCCATTGAAAAACATCATGTTATTCACATACCAGAAATGATTGAAGCTACTGACTGAATGAAAGGAGCTGGCATCTCACTCTCTTTGAATCTTCTTTATCATGCTAAGAGGAGCAGGAAAAAGCAAAAAATTTCAGAATTGCACCTCGCAATGCGGAGAAATTACTGTTTGTGCATTTACAATATTCATTGATTTTTGCCATTGAAAAACGTCCAGAAATGATTGAAGCTACTGACTGAATGAAAGGAGCTGGCATCTCACTCTCTTTGAATCTTCTTTATCATGCTAAGAGGAGCAGGAAAAAGCAAAAAATTTCAGAATTGCACCTTGCAATGCGGAGAAATTGCTGTTTGTGCATTTACAAAATTCATTGATTTTTGCCATTGAAAAACATCATGTTATTCATATACCAGAAATGTTTGAAGCTACTGACTAAATGAAAGGAGCTGGCATCTCACTCTCTTTGAATCTTCTTTATCATGCTAAGAGGAGCAGGAAAAAGCAAAAAATTTCAGAATTGCACCTTGCAATGCGGAGAAATTACTGTTTGTGCATTTACAATATTCATTGATTTTTGCCATTGAAAAACGTCCAGAAATGATTGAAGCTACTGACTGAATGAAAGGAGCTGGCATCTCACTCTCTTTGAATCTTCTTTATCATGCTAAGAGGAGCAGGAAAAAGCAAAAAATTTCAGAATTGCACCTTGCAATGCGGAGAAATTACTGTTTGTGCATTTACAATATTCATTGATTTTTGCCGTTGAAAAAAGTCCAGAAATGATTGAAGCTACTGACTGAATGAAAGGAGCTGGCATCTCACTCTCTTTGAATCTTCTTTATCATGCTAAGAGGAGCAGGAAAAAGCAAAAAATTTCAGAATTGCACCTTGCAATGCGGAGAAATTACTGTTTGTGCATTTACAATATTCATTGATTTTTGCCATTGAAAAACATCATGTTATTCATATACCAGAAATGATTGAAGCTACTGACTGAATGAAAGGAGCTGGCATCTCACTCTCTTTGAATCTTCTTTATCATGCTAAGAGGAGCAGGAAAAAGCAAGAAATTTCAGAATTGCACCTTGCAATGCGGAGAAATTACTGTTTGTGCATTTACAATATTCATTGATTTTTGCCATTGAAAAACATCATGTTATTCATATACCAGAAATGTTTGAAGCTACTGACTGAATGAAAGGAGCTGGCATCTCACTCTCTTTGAATCTTCTTTATCATGCTAAGAGGAGCAGGAAAAAGCAAAAAATTTCAGAATTGCACCTTGCAATGTGGAGAAATTACTGTTTGTGCATTTACAATATTCATTGATTTTTACCATTGAAAAACGTCCAGAAATGATTGAAGCTACTGACTGAATGAAAGTAGCTGCCATCTCACTCTCTTTGAATCTTTTTTATCATGCTAAGAGGAGCAGGAAAAAGCAAAAAATTTCAGACTTGCACCTTGCAATGCGGAGAAATTACTGTTTGTGCATTTACAATATTCATTGATTTTTGCCATTGAAAAACATCATGTTATTCATATACCAGAAATGTTTGAAGCTACTGACTGAATGAAAGGAGCTGGCATCTCACTCTCTTTGAATCTTCTTTATCATGCTAAGAGGAGCAGGAAAAAGCAAAAAATTTCAGAATTGCACCTTGCAATGCGGAGAAATTACTTTTTGTGCATTTACAATATTCATTGATTTTTGCCATTGAAAAACGTCCAGAAATGATTGAAGCTACTGACTGAATGAAAGGAGCTGGCATCTCACTCTCTTTGAATCTTCTTTATCATGCTAAGAGGAGCAGGAAAAAGCAAAAAATTTCAGAATTGCACCTTGCAATGCGGAGAAATTACTGTTTGTGCATTTACAATATTCATTGATTTTTGCCATTGAAAAACGTCCAGAAATGATTGAAGCTACTGACTGAATGAAAGGAGCTGGCATCTCACTCTCTTTGAATCTTCTTTATCATGCTAAGAGGAGCAGGAAAAAGCAAAAAATTTCAGAATTGCACCTTGCAATGCGGAGAAATTACTGTTTGTGCATTTACAATATTCATTGATTTTTGCCATTGAAAAACATGTAATTCATATACCAGAAATGTTTGAAGCTACTGACTGAATGAAAGGAGCTGGCACCTCACTCTCTTTGAATCTTCTTTATCATGCTAAGAGGAGCGGGAAAAAGCAAAAAATTTCAGAATTGCACCTTGCAATGCGGAGAAATTACTGTTTGTGCATTTACAATATTCATTGATTTTTGCCATTGAAAAACGTCCAGAAATGATTGAAGGTACTGACTGAATGAAAGGAGCTGGCATCTCACTCTCTTTGAATCTTCTTTATCATGCTAAGAGGAGCAGGAAAAAGCAAAAAATTTCAGAATTGCACCTTGCAATGCGGAGAAATTACTGTTTGTGCATTTACAATATTCATTGATTTTTGCCATTGAAAAACGTCCAGAAATGATTGAAGCTACTGACTGAATGAAAGGAGCTGGCATCTCACTCTCTTTGAATCTTCTTTATCATGCTAAGAGGAGCAGGAAAAAGCAAAAAATTTCAGAATTGCACCTTGCAATGCGGAGAAATTACAGTTTGTGCATTTACAATATTCATTGATTTTTGCCATTGAGAAACGTCCAGAAATGATTGAAGCTACTGACTGAATGAAAGGAGCTGGCATCTCACTCTCTTTGAATCTTCTTTATCATGCTAAGAGGAACAGGAAAAAGCAAAAAATTTCAGAATTGCACCTTGCAATGCGGAGAAATTACTGTTTGTGCATTTACAATATTCATTGATTTTTGCCATTGAAAAACATCATGTTATTTATATACCAGAAATGTTTGAAGCTACTGACTGAATGAAAGGAGCTGGCATCTCACTCTCTTTGAATCTTCTTTATCATGCTAAGAGGAGCAGGAAAAAGCAAAAAATTTCAGAATTGCACCTTGCAATGTGGAGAAATTACTGTTTGTGCATTTACAATATTCATTGATTTTTACCATTGAAAAACGTCCAGAAATGATTGAAGCTACTGACTGAATGAAAGTAGCTGGCATCTCACTCTCTTTGAATTTTCTTTATCATGCTAAGAGGAGCAGGAAAAAGCAAAAAATTTCAGACTTGCACCTTGCAATGCGGAGAAATTACTGTTTGTGCATTTACAATATTCATTGATTTTTGCCATTGAAAAACATCATGTTATTCATATACCAGAAATGTTTGAAGCTACTGACTGAATGAAAGGAGCTGGCATCTCACTCTCTTTGAATCTTCTTTATCATGCTAAGAGGAGCAGGAAAAAGCAAAAAATTTCAGAATTGCACCTTGCAATGCGGAGAAATTACTGTTTGTGCATTTACAATATTCATTGATTTTTGCCATTGAAAAACATCATGTTATTCATATACCAGAAATGTTTGAAGCTACTGACTGAATGAAAGGAGCTGGCATCTCACTCTCTTTGAATCTTCTTTATCATGCTAAGAGGAGCATAAAAAAGCAAAAAATTTTAGAATTGCACCTTGCAATGTGGAGAAATTACTGTTTGTGCATTTACAATATTCATTGATTTTTACCATTGAAAAACGTCCAGAAATGATTGAAGCTACTGACTGAATGAAAGTAGCTGGCATCTCACTCTCTTTGAATCTTCTTTATCATGCTAAGAGGAGCAGGAAAAAGCAAAAAATTTCAGACTTGCACCTTGCAATGCGGAGAAATTACTGTTTGTGCATTTACAATATTCATTGATTTTTGCCATTGAAAAACATCATGTTATTCATATACCAGAAATGTTTGAAGCTACTGACTGAATGAAAGGAGCTGGCATCTCACTCTCTTTGAATCTTCTTTATCATGCTAAGAGGAGCAGGAAAAAGCAAAAAATTTCAGAATTGCACCTTGCAATGCGGAGAAATTACTGTTTGTGCATTTACAATATTCATTGATTTTTGCCATTGAAAAACATCATGTTATTCATATACCAGAAATGTTTGAAGCTACTGACTGAATGAAAGGAGCTGGCATCTCAATCTCTTTGAATCTTCTTTATCATGCTAAGAGGAGCAGGATAAAGCAAAAAATTTCAGAATTGCACCTTGCAATGTGGAGAAATTACTGTTTGTGCATTTACAATATTCATTGATTTTTACCATTGAAAAACGTCCAGAAATGATTGAAGCTACTGACTGAATGAAAGTAGCTGGCATCTCACTCTCTTTGAATCTTCTTTATCATGCTAAGAGGAGCAGGAAAAAGCATAAAATTTCAGACTTGCACCTTGCAATGCGGAGAAATTACTGTTTGTGCATTTACAATATTCATTGATTTTTGCCATTGAAAAACATCATGTTATTCATATACCAGAAATGTTTGAAGCTACTGACTGAATGAAAGGAACTGGCATCTCACTCTCTTTGAATCTTCTTTATCATGCTAAGAGGAGCAGGAAAAAGCAAAAAATTTCAGAATTGCACCTTGCAATGCGGAGAAATTACTGTTTGTGCATTTACAATATTCATTGATTTTTGCCATTGAAAAACGTCCAGAAATGATTGAAGGTACTGACTGAATGAAAGGAGCTGGCATCTCACTCTCTTTGAATCTTCTTTATCATTCTAAGAGGAGCAGGAAAAAGCAAAAAATTTCAGAATTGCACCTTGCAATGCGGAGAAATTACTGTTTGTGCATTTACAATATTCATTGATTTTTGCCATTGAAAAACGTCCAGAAATGATTGAAGCTACTGACTCAATGAATGGAGCTGGCATCTCACTCTCTTTGAATCTTCTTTATCATGCTAAGAGGAGCAGGAAAAAGCAAAAAATTTCAGAATTGCACCTTGCAATGCGGAGAAATTACAGTTTGTGCATTTACAATATTCATTGATTTTTGCCATTGAAAAACGTCCAGAAATGATTGAAGCTACTGACTGAATGAAAGGAGCTGGCATCTCACTCTCTTTGAATCTTCTTTATCATGCTAAGAGGAGCAGGAAAAAGCAAAAAATTTCAGAATTGCACCTTGCAATGCGGAGAAATTACAGTTTGTGCATTTACAATATTCATTGATTTTTGCCATTGAAAAACGTCCAGAAATGATTGAAGCTACTGACTGAATGAAAGGAGCTGGCATCTCACTCTCTTTGAATCTTCTTTATCATGCTAAGAGGAGCAGGAAAAAGCAAAAAATTTCAGAATTGCACCTTGCAATGCGGAGAAATTACTGTTTGTGCATTTACAATATACATTGATTTTTGCCATTGAAAAACGTCCAGAAATGATTGAAGCTACTGACTGAATGAAAGGAGCTGGCATCTCACTCTCTTTGAATCTTCTTTATCATGCTAAGAGGAGCAGGAAAAAGCAAAAAATTTCAGAATTGCACCTTGCAATGCGGAGAAATTACTGTTTGTGCATTTACAATATTCATTGATTTTTGCCGTTGAAAAAAGTCCAGAAATGATTGAAGCTACTGACTGAATGAAAGGAGCTGGCATCTCACTCTCTTTGAATCTTCTTTATCATGCTAAGAGGAGCAGGAAAAAGCAAAAAATTTCAGAATTGCACCTTGCAATGCGGAGAAATTACTGTTTGTGCATTTACAATATTCATTGATTTTTGCCATTGAAAAACATCATGTTATTCATATACCAGAAATGATTGAAGCTACTGACTGAATGAAAGGAGCTGGCATCTCACTCTCTTTGAATCTTCTTTATCATGCTAAGAGGAGCAGGAAAAAGCAAGAAATTTCAGAATTGCACCTTGCAATGCGGAGAAATTACTGTTTGTGCATTTACAATATTCATTGATTTTTGCCATTGAAAAACATCATGTTATTCATATACCAGAAATGTTTGAAGCTACTGACTGAATGAAAGGAGCTGGCATCTCACTCTCTTTGAATCTTCTTTATCATGCTAAGAGGAGCAGGAAAAAGCAAAAAATTTCAGAATTGCACCTTGCAATGCGGAGAAATTACTGTTTGTGCATTTACAATATTCATTGATTTTTGCCATTGAAAAACGTCCAGAAATGATTGAAGCTACTGACTGAATGAAAGGAGCTGGCATCTCACTCTCTTTGAATCTTCTTTATCATGCTAAGAGGAGCAGGAAAAAGCAAAAAATTTCAGAATTGCACCTTGCAATGCGGAGAAATTACTGTTTGTGCATTTACAATATTCATTGATTTTTGCCATTGAAAAACGTCCAGAAATGATTGAAGCTACTGACTGAATGAAAGGAGCTGGCATCTCACTCTCTTTGAATCTTCTTTATCATGCTAAGAGGAGCAGGAAAAAGCAAAAAATTTCAGAATTGCACCTTGCAATGCAGAGAAATTACTGTTTGTGCATTTACAATATTCATTGATTTTTGCCATTGAAAAACATGTTATTCATATACCAGAAATGTTTGAAGCTACTGACTGAATGAAAGGAGCTGGCACCTCACTCTCTTTGAATCTTCTTTATCATGCTAAGAGGAGCGGGAAAAAGCAAAAAATTTCAGAATTGCACCTTGCAATGCGGAAAAATTACTGTTTGTGCATTTACAATATTCATTGATTTTTGCCATTGAAAAACGTCCAGAAATGATTGAAGGTACTGACTGAATGAAAGGAGCTGGCATCTCACTCTCTTTGAATCTTCTTTATCATGCTAAGAGGAGCAGGAAAAAGCAAAAAATTTCAGAATTGCACCTTGCAATGCGGAGAAATTACTGTTTGTGCATTTACAATATTCATTGATTTTTGCCATTGAAAAACGTCCAGAAATGATTGAAGCTACTGACTGAATGAAAGGAGCTGGCATCTCACTCTCTTTGAATCTTCTTTATCATGCTAAGAGGAGCAGGAAAAAGCAAAAAATTTCAGAATTGCACCTTGCAATGCGGAGAAATTACAGTTTGTGCATTTACAATATTCATTGATTTTTGCCATTGAAAAACATCCAGAAATGATTGAAGCTACTGACTGAATGAAAGGAGCTGGCATCTCACTCTCTTTGAATCTTCTTTATCATGCTAAGAGGAGCAGGAAAAAGCAAAAAATTTCAGAATTGCACCTTGCAATGCGGAGAAATTACTGTTTGTGCATTTACAATATTCATTGATTTTTGCCATTGAAAAACATCATGTTATTCATATACCAGAAATGTTTGAAGCTACTGACTGAATGAAAGGAGCTGGCATCTCACTCTCTTTGAATCTTCTTTATCATGCTAAGAGGAGCAGGAAAAAGCAAAAAATTTCAGAATTGCACCTTGCAATGCGGAGAAATTACTGTTTGTGCATTTACAATATTCATTGATTTTTGCCGTTGAAAAAAGTCCAGAAATGATTGAAGCTACTGACTGAATGAAAGGAGCTGGCATCTCACTCTCTTTGAATCTTCTTTATCATGCTAAGAGGAGCAGGAAAAAGCAAAAAATTTCAGACTTGCACCTTGCAATGCGGAGAAATTACTGTTTGTGCATTTACAATATTCATTGATTTTTGCCATTGAAAAACATCATGTTATTCATATACCAGAAATGTTTGAAGCTACTGACTGAATGAAAGGAGCTGGCATCTCACTCTCTTTGAATCTTCTTTATCATGCTAAGAGGAGCAGGAAAAAGCAAAAAATTTCAGAATTGCACCTTGCAATGCGGAGAAATTACTGTTTGTGCATTTACAATATTCATTGATTTTTGCCATTGAAAAACATCATGTTATTCATATACCAGAAATGTTTGAAGCTACTGACTGAATGAAAGGAGCTGGCATCTCACTCTCTTTGAATCTTCTTTATCATGCTAAGAGGAGCATAAAAAAGCAAAAAATTTTAGAATTGCACCTTGCAATGTGGAGAAATTACTGTTTGTGCATTTACAATATTCATTGATTTTTACCATTGAAAAACGTCCAGAAATGATTGAAGCTACTGACTGAATGAAAGTAGCTGGCATCTCACTCTCTTTGAATCTTCTTTATCATGCTAAGAGGAGCAGGAAAAAGCAAAAAATTTCAGACTTGCACCTTGCAATGCGGAGAAATTACTGTTTGTGCATTTACAATATTCATTGATTTTTGCCATTGAAAAACATCATGTTATTCATATACCAGAAATGTTTGAAGCTACTGACTGAATGAAAGGAGCTGGCATCTCACTCTCTTTGAATCTTCTTTATCATGCTAAGAGGAGCAGGAAAAAGCAAAAAATTTCAGAATTGCACCTTGCAATGCGGAGAAATTACTGTTTGTGCATTTACAATATTCATTGATTTTTGCCATTGAAAAACATCATGTTATTCATATACCAGAAATGTTTGAAGCTACTGACTGAATGAAAGGAGCTGGCATCTCAATCTCTTTGAATCTTCTTTATCATGCTAAGAGGAGCAGGATAAAGCAAAAAATTTCAGAATTGCACCTTGCAATGTGGAGAAATTACTGTTTGTGCATTTACAATATTCATTGATTTTTACCATTGAAAAACGTCCAGAAATGATTGAAGCTACTGACTGAATGAAAGTAGCTGGCATCTCACTCTCTTTGAATCTTCTTTATCATGCTAAGAGGAGCAGGAAAAAGCAAAAAATTTCAGACTTGCACCTTGCAATGCGGAGAAATTACTGTTTGTGCATTTACAATATTCATTGATTTTTGCCATTGAAAAACATCATGTTATTCATATACCAGAAATGTTTGAAGCTACTGACTGAATGAAAGGAACTGGCATCTCACTCTCTTTGAATCTTCTTTATCATGCTAAGAGGAGCAGGAAAAAGCAAAAAATTTCAGAATTGCACCTTGCAATGCGGAGAAATTACTGTTTGTGCATTTACAATATTCATTGATTTTTGCCATTGAAAAACGTCCAGAAATGATTGAAGGTACTGACTGAATGAAAGGAGCTGGCATCTCACTCTCTTTGAATCTTCTTTATCATTCTAAGAGGAGCAGGAAAAAGCAAAAAATTTCAGAATTGCACCTTGCAATGCGGAGAAATTACTGTTTGTGCATTTACAATATTCATTGATTTTTGCCATTGAAAAACGTCCAGAAATGATTGAAGCTACTGACTCAATGAATGGAGCTGGCATCTCACTCTCTTTGAATCTTCTTTATCATGCTAAGAGGAGCAGGAAAAAGCAAAAAATTTCAGAATTGCACCTTGCAATGCGGAGAAATTACAGTTTGTGCATTTACAATATTCATTGATTTTTGCCATTGAAAAACGTCCAGAAATGATTGAAGCTACTGACTGAATGAAAGGAGCTGGCATCTCACTCTCTTTGAATCTTCTTTATCATGCTAAGAGGAGCAGGAAAAAGCAAAAAATTTCAGAATTGCACCTTGCAATGCGGAGAAATTACAGTTTGTGCATTTACAATATTCATTGATTTTTGCCATTGAAAAACGTCCAGAAATGATTGAAGCTACTGACTGAATGAAAGGAGCTGGCATCTCACTCTCTTTGAATCTTCTTTATCATGCTAAGAGGAGCAGGAAAAAGCAAAAAATTTCAGAATTGCACCTTGCAATGCGGAGAAATTACTGTTTGTGCATTTACAATATACATTGATTTTTGCCATTGAAAAACGTCCAGAAATGATTGAAGCTACTGACTGAATGAAAGGAGCTGGCATCTCACTCTCTTTGAATCTTCTTTATCATGCTAAGAGGAGCAGGAAAAAGCAAAAAATTTCAGAATTGCACCTTGCAATGCGGAGAAATTACTGTTTGTGCATTTACAATATTCATTGATTTTTGCCGTTGAAAAAAGTCCAGAAATGATTGAAGCTACTGACTGAATGAAAGGAGCTGGCATCTCACTCTCTTTGAATCTTCTTTATCATGCTAAGAGGAGCAGGAAAAAGCAAAAAATTTCAGAATTGCACCTTGCAATGCGGAGAAATTACTGTTTGTGCATTTACAATATTCATTGATTTTTGCCATTGAAAAACATCATGTTATTCATATACCAGAAATGATTGAAGCTACTGACTGAATGAAAGGAGCTGGCATCTCACTCTCTTTGAATCTTCTTTATCATGCTAAGAGGAGCAGGAAAAAGCAAGAAATTTCAGAATTGCACCTTGCAATGCGGAGAAATTACTGTTTGTGCATTTACAATATTCATTGATTTTTGCCATTGAAAAACATCATGTTCTTCATATACCAGAAATGTTTGAAGCTACTGACTGAATGAAAGGAGCTGGCATCTCACTCTCTTTGAATCTTCTTTATCATGCTAAGAGGAGCAGGAAAAAGCAAAAAATTTCAGAATTGCACCTTGCAATGCGGAGAAATTACTGTTTGTGCATTTACAATATTCATTGATTTTTGCCATTGAAAAACGTCCAGAAATGATTGAAGCTACTGACTGAATGAAAGGAGCTGGCATCTCACTCTCTTTGAATCTTCTTTATCATGCTAAGAGGAGCAGGAAAAAGCAAAAAATTTCAGAATTGCACCTTGCAATGCGGAGAAATTACTGTTTGTGCATTTACAATATTCATTGATTTTTGCCATTGAAAAACGTCCAGAAATGATTGAAGCTACTGACTGAATGAAAGGAGCTGGCATCTCACTCTCTTTGAATCTTCTTTATCATGCTAAGAGGAGCAGGAAAAAGCAAAAAATTTCAGAATTGCACCTTGCAATGCGGAGAAATTACTGTTTGTGCATTTACAATATTCATTGATTTTTGCCATTGAAAAACATGTTATTCATATACCAGAAATGTTTGAAGCTACTGACTGAATGAAAGGAGCTGGCACCTCACTCTCTTTGAATCTTCTTTATCATGCTAAGAGGAGCGGGAAAAAGCAAAAAATTTCAGAATTGCACCTTGCAATGCGGAAAAATTACTGTTTGTGCATTTACAATATTCATTGATTTTTGCCATTGAAAAACGTCCAGAAATGATTGAAGGTACTGACTGAATGAAAGGAGCTGGCATCTCACTCTCTTTGAATCTTCTTTATCATGCTAAGAGGAGCAGGAAAAAGCAAAAAATTTCAGAATTGCACCTTGCAATGCGGAGAAATTACTGTTTGTGCATTTACAATATTCATTGATTTTTGCCATTGAAAAACGTCCAGAAATGATTGAAGCTACTGACTGAATGAAAGGAGCTGGCATCTCACTCTCTTTGAATCTTCTTTATCATGCTAAGAGGAGCAGGAAAAAGCAAAAAATTTCAGAATTGCACCTTGCAATGCGGAGAAATTACAGTTTGTGCATTTACAATATTCATTGATTTTTGCCATTGAAAAACATCCAGAAATGATTGAAGCTACTGACTGAATGAAAGGAGCTGGCATCTCACTCTCTTTGAATCTTCTTTATCATGCTAAGAGGAGCAGGAAAAAGCAAAAAATTTCAGAATTGCACCTTGCAATGCGGAGAAATTACTGTTTGTGCATTTACAATATTCATTGATTTTTGCCATTGAAAAACATCATGTTATTCATATACCAGAAATGTTTGAAGCTACTGACTGAATGAAAGGAGCTGGCATCTCACTCTCTTTGAATCTTCTTTATCATGCTAAGAGGAGCAGGAAAAAGCAAAAAATTTCAGAATTGCACCTTGCAATGCGGAGAAATTACTGTTTGTGCATTTACAATATTCATTGATTTTTGCCGTTGAAAAAAGTCCAGAAATGATTGAAGCTACTGACTGAATGAAAGGAGCTGGCATCTCACTCTCTTTGAATCTTCTTTATCATGCTAAGAGGAGCAGGAAAAAGCAAAAAATTTCAGAATTGCACCTTGCAATGCGGAGAAATTACTGTTTGTGCATTTACAATATTCATTGATTTTTGCCATTGAAAAACATCATGTTATTCATATACCAGAAATGATTGAAGCTACTGACTGAATGAAAGGAGCTGGCATCTCACTCTCTTTGAATCTTCTTTATCATGCTAAGAGGAGCAGGAAAAAGCAAGAAATTTCAGAATTGCACCTTGCAATGCGGAGAAATTACTGTTTGTGCATTTACAATATTCATTGATTTTTGCCATTGAAAAACATCATGTTATTCATATACCAGAAATGTTTGAAGCTACTGACTGAATGAAAGGAGCTGGCATCTCACTCTCTTTGAATCTTCTTTATCATGCTAAGAGGAGCAGGAAAAAGCAAAAAATTTCAGAATTGCACCTTGCAATGTGGAGAAATTACTGTTTGTGCATTTACAATATTCATTGATTTTTACCATTGAAAAACGTCCAGAAATGATTGAAGCTACTGACTGAATGAAAGTAGCTGCCATCTCACTCTCTTTGAATCTTTTTTATCATGCTAAGAGGAGCAGGAAAAAGCAAAAAATTTCAGACTTGCACCTTGCAATGCGGAGAAATTACTGTTTGTGCATTTACAATATTCATTGATTTTTGCCATTGAAAAACATCATGTTATTCATATACCAGAAATGTTTGAAGCTACTGACTGAATGAAAGGAGCTGGCATCTCACTCTCTTTGAATCTTCTTTATCATGCTAAGAGGAGCAGGAAAAAGCAAAAAATTTCAGAATTGCACCTTGCAATGCGGAGAAATTACTTTTTGTGCATTTACAATTTTCATTGATTTTTGCCATTGAAAAACGTCCAGAAATGATTGAAGCTACTGACTGAATGAAAGGAGCTGGCATCTCACTCTCTTTGAATCTTCTTTATCATGCTAAGAGGAGCAGGAAAAAGCAAAAAATTTCAGAATTGCACCTTGCAATGCGGAGAAATTACTGTTTGTGCATTTACAATATTCATTGATTTTTGCCATTGAAAAACGTCCAGAAATGATTGAAGCTACTGACTGAATGAAAGGAGCTGGCATCTCACTCTCTTTGAATCTTCTTTATCATGCTAAGAGGAGCAGGAAAAAGCAAAAAATTTCAGAATTGCACCTTGCAATGCGGAGAAATTACTGTTTGTGCATTTACAATATTCATTGATTTTTGCCATTGAAAAACATGCAATTCATATACCAGAAATGTTTGAAGCTACTGACTGAATGAAAGGAGCTGGCACCTCACTCTCTTTGAATCTTCTTTATCATGCTAAGAGGAGCGGGAAAAAGCAAAAAATTTCAGAATTGCACCTTGCAATGCGGAGAAATTACTGTTTGTGCATTTACAATATTCATTGATTTTTGCCATTGAAAAACGTCCAGAAATGATTGAAGGTACTGACTGAATGAAAGGAGCTGGCATCTCACTCTCTTTGAATCTTCTTTATCATGCTAAGAGGAGCAGGAAAAAGCAAAAAATTTCAGAATTGCACCTTGCAATGTGGACATATTACTGTTTGTGCATTTACAATATTCATTGATTTTTGCCATTGAAAAACATGTTTTTCATATACCAGAAATGTTTGAAGCTACTGACTGAATGAAAGGAGCTGGCATCTCACTCTCTTTGAATCTTCTTTATCATGCTAGGATTAACAGGAAAAAGCAAAAAATTTCAGAATTGCACCTTGCAATGTGGAGATATTACTGTTTGTGCATTTACAATATTCATTGATTTTTGCCATTGAAAAACATGTTTTTCATATACCAGAAATGTTTGAAGCTACTGACTGAATGAAAGGAGCTGGCATCTCACTCTCTTTGAATCTTCTTTATCATGCTAGGATTAACAGGAAAAAGCTAAAAATTTCAGAATTGCACCGTGCAATGTGGAGATATTACTGTTTGTGCATTTACAATATTCATTGATTTTTGCCATTGAAAAACATGTTTTTCATATACCAGAAATGTTTGAAGCTACTGACTGAATGAAAGGAGCTGGCATCTCACTCTCTTTGAATCTTCTTTATCATGCTAGGATTAACAGGAAAAAGCTAAAAATTTCATAATTGCACCGTGCAATGTGGAGATATTACTGTTTGTGCATTTACAATATTCATTGATTTTTGCCATTGAAAAACATGTTTTTCATATACCAGAAATGTTTGAAGCTACTGACTGAATGAAAGGAGCTGGCATCTCACTCTCTTTGAATCTTCTTTATCATGCTAGGATTAGCAGGAAAAAGCAAAAAATTTCAGAATTGCACCTTGCAATGTGGAGATATTACTGTTTGTGCATTTACAATATTCATTGATTTTTGCCATTGAAAAACATGTTTTTCATATACCAGAAATGTTTGAAGCTACTGACTGAATGAAAGGAGCTGGCATCTCACTCTCTTTGAATCTTCTTTATCATGCTAGGATTAACAGGAAAAAGCAAAAAATTTCAGAATTGCACCTTGCAATGTGGAGATATTACTGTTTGTGCATTTACAATATTCATTGATTTTTGCCATTGAAAAACATGTTTTTCATATACCAGAAATGTTTGAAGCTACTGACTGAATGAAAGGAGCTGGCATCTCACTCTCTTTGAATCTTCTTTATCATGCTAGGATTAACAGGAAAAAGCTAAAAATTTCAGAATTGCACCGTGCAATGTGGAGATATTACTGTTTGTGCATTTACAATATTCATTGATTTTTGCCATTGAAAAACATGTTTTTCATATACCAGAAATGTTTGAAGCTACTGACTGAATGAAAGGAGCTGGCATCTCACTCTCTTTGAATCTTCTTTATCATGCTAGGATTAACAGGAAAAAGCTAAAAATTTCAGAATTGCACCGTGCAATGTGGAGATATTACTGTTTGTGCTTTTACAATATTCATTGATTTTTGCCATTGAAAAACATGTTTTTCATATACCAGAAATGTTTGAAGCTACTGACTGAATGAAAGGAGCTGGCATCTCACTCTCTTTGAATCTTCTTTATCATGCTAGGATTAGCAGGAAAAAGCAAAAAATTTCAGAATTGCACCTTGCAATGTGGAGATATTACTGTTTGTGCATTTACAATATTCATTGATTTTTGCCATTGAAAAACATGTTTTTCATATACCAGAAATGTTTGAAGCTACTGACTGAATGAAAGGAGCTGGCATCTCACTCTCTTTGAATCTTCTTTATCATGCTAGGATTAACAGGAAAAAGCTAAAAATTTCATAATTGCACCGTGCAATGTGGAGATATTACTGTTTGTGCATTTACAATATTCATTAATTTTTGCCATTGAAAAACATGTTTTTCATATACCAGAAATGTTTGAAGCTACTGACTGAATGAAAGGAGCTGGCATCTCACTCTCTTTGAATCTTCTTTATCATGCTAGGATTAGCAGGAAAAAGCAAATAATTTCAGAATTGCACCTTGCAATGTGGAGATATTACTGTTTGTGCATTTACAATATTCATTGATTTTTGCCATTGAAAAACATGTTTTTCATATACCAGAAATGTTTGAAGCTACTGACTGAATGAAAGGAGCTGGCATCTCACTCTCTTTGAATCTTTATCATGCTAGGATTAACAGGAAAAAGCTAAAAATTTCAGAATTGCACCGTGCAATGTGGAGATATTACTGTTTGTGCATTTACAATATTCATTGATTTTTGCCATTGAAAAACATGTTTTTCATATACCAGAAATGTTTGAAGCTACTGACTGAATGAAAGGAGCTGGCATCTCACTCTCTTTGAATCTTCTTTATCATGCTAGGATTAGCAGGAAAAAGCAAAAAATTTCAGAATTGCACCTTGCAATGTGGAGATATTACTGTTTGTGCATTTACAATATTCATTGATTTTTGCCATTGAAAAACATGTTTTTCATATACCAGAAATGTTTGAAGCTACTGACTGAATGAAAGGAGCTGGCATCTCACTCTCTTTGAATCTTCTTTATCATGCTAGGATTAACAGGAAAAAGCAAAGAATTTCAGAATTGCACCTTGCAATGTGGAGATATTACTGTTTGTGCATTTACAATATTCATTGATTTTTGCCATTGAAAAACATGTTTTTCATATACCAGAAATGTTTGAAGCTACTGACTGAATGAAAGGAGCTGGCATCTCACTCTCTTTGAATCTTCTTTATCATGCTAGGATTAACAGGAAAAAGCTAAAAATTTCAGAATTGCACCGTGCAATGTGGAGATATTACTGTTTGTGCATTTACAATATTCATTGATTTTTGCCATTGAAAAACATGTTTTTCATATACCAGAAATGTTTGAAGCTACTGACTGAATGAAAGGAGCTGGCATCTCACTCTCTTTGAATCTTCTTTATCATGCTAGGATTAGCAGGAAAAAGCAAAAAATTTCAGAATTGCACCTTGCAATGTGGAGATATTACTGTTTGTGCATTTACAATATTCATTGATTTTTGCCATTGAAAAACATGTTTTTCATATACCAGAAATGTTTGAAGCTACTGACTGAATGAAAGGAGCTGGCATCTCACTCTCTTTGAATCTTCTTTATCATGCTAGGATTAGCAGGAAAAAGCAAAAAATTTCAGAATTGCACCTTGCAATGTGGAGATATTACTGTTTGTGCATTTACAATATTCATTGATTTTTGCCATTGAAAAACATGTTTTTCATATACCAGAAATGTTTGAAGCTACTGACTGAATGAAAGGAGCTGGCATCTCACTCTCTTTGAATCTTCTTTATCATGCTAGGATTAACAGGAAAAAGCAAAGAATTTCAGAATTGCACCTTGCAATGTGGAGATATTACTGTTTGTGCATTTACAATATTCATTGATTTTTGCCATTGAAAAACATGTTTTTCATATACCAGAAATGTTTGAAGCTACTGACTGAATGAAAGGAGCTGGCATCTCACTCTCTTTGAATCTTCTTTATCATGCAAGGATTAACAGGAAAAAGCTAAAAATTTCAGAATTGCACCGTGCAATGTGGAGATATTACTGTTTGTGCATTTACAATATTCATTGATTTTTGCCATTGAAAAACATGTTTTTCATATACCAGAAATGTTTGAAGCTACTGACTGAATGAAAGGAGCTGGCATCTCACTCTCTTTGAATCTTCTTTATCATGCTAGGATTAGCAGGAAAAAGCAAAAAATTTCAGAATTGCACCTTGCAATGTGGAGATATTACTGTTTGTGCATTTACAATATTCATTGATTTTTGCCATTGAAAAACATGTTTTTCATATACCAGAAATGTTTGAAGCTACTGACTGAATGAAAGGAGCTGGCATCTCACTCTCTTTGAATCTTCTTTATCATGCTAGGATTAACAGGAAAAAGCAAAGAATTTCAGAATTGCACCTTGCAATGTGGAGATATTACTGTTTGTGCATTTACAATATTCATTGATTTTTGCCATTGAAAAACATGTTTTTCATATACCAGAAATGTTTGAAGCTACTGACTGAATGAAAGGAGCTGGCATCTCACTCTCTTTGAATCTTCTTTATCATGCTAGGATTAACAGGAAAAAGCTAAAAATTTCAGAATTGCACCGTGCAATGTGGAGATATTACTGTTTGTGCATTTACAATATTCATTGATTTTTGCCATTGAAAAACATGTTTTTCATATACCAGAAATGTTTGAAGCTACTGACTGAATGAAAGGAGCTGGCATCTCACTCTCTTTGAATCTTCTTTATCATGCTAGGATTAGCAGGAAAAAGCAAAAAATTTCAGAATTGCACCTTGCAATGTGGAGATATTACTGTTTGTGCATTTACAATATTCATTGATTTTTGCCATTGAAAAACATGTTTTTCATATACCAGAAATGTTTGAAGCTACTGACTGAATGAAAGGAGCTGGCATCTCACTCTCTTTGAATCTTCTTTATCATGCTAGGATTAACAGGAAAAAGCTAAAAATTTCAGAATTGCACCGTGCAATGTGGAGATATTACTGTTTGTGCATTTACAATATTCATTGATTTTTGCCATTGAAAAACATGTTTTTCATATACCAGAAATGTTTGAAGCTACTGACTGAATGAAAGGAGCTGGCATCTCACTCTCTTTGAATCTTCTTTATCATGCTAGGATTAGCAGGAAAAAGCAAAAAATTTCAGAATTGCACCTTGCAATGTGGAGATATTACTGTTTGTGCATTTACAATATTCATTGATTTTTGCCATTGAAAAACATGTTTTTCATATACCAGAAATGTTTGAAGCTACTGACTGAATGAAAGGAGCTGGCATCTCACTCTCTTTGAATCTTCTTTATCATGCTAGGATTAACAGGAAAAAGCTAAAAATTTCAGAATTGCACCGTGCAATGTTGAGATATTACTGTTTGTGCATTTACAATATTCATTGATTTTTGCCATTGAAAAACATGTTTTTCATATACCAGAAATGTTTGAAGCTACTGACTGAATGAAAGGAGCTGGCATCTCACTCTCTTTGAATCTTCTTTATCATGCTAGGATTAGCAGGAAAAAGCAAAAAATTTCAGAATTGCACCTTGCAATGTGGAGATATTACTGTTTGTGCATTTACAATATTCATTGATTTTTGCCATTGAAAAACATGTTTTTCATATACCAGAAATGTTTGAAGCTACTGACTGAATGAAAGGAGCTGGCATCTCACTCTCTTTGAATCTTCTTTATCATGCTAGGATTAACAGGAAAAAGCAAAGAATTTCAGAATTGCACCTTGCAATGTGGAGATATTACTGTTTGTGCATTTACAATATTCATTGATTTTTGCCATTGAAAAACATGTTTTTCATATACCAGAAATGTTTGAAGCTACTGACTGAATGAAAGGAGCTGGCATCTCACTCTCTTTGAATCCTTTATCATGCTAGGATTAACAGGAAAAAGCTAAAAATTTCAGAATTGCACCGTGCAATGTGGAGATATTACTGTTTGTGCATTTACAATATTCATTGATTTTTGCCATTGAAAAACATGTTTTTCATATACCAGAAATGTTTGAAGCTACTGACTGAATGAAAGGAGCTGGCATCTCACTCTCTTTGAATCTTCTTTATCATGCTAGGATTAGCAGGAAAAAGCAAAAAATTTCAGAATTGCACCTTGCAATGTGGAGATATTACTGTTTGTGCATTTACAATATTCATTGATTTTTGCCATTGAAAAACATGTTTTTCATATACCAGAAATGTTTGAAGCTACTGACTGAATGAAAGGAGCTGGCATCTCACTCTCTTTGAATCTTCTTTATCATGCTAGGATTAACAGGAAAAAGCAAAGAATTTCAGAATTGCACCTTGCAATGTGGAGATATTACTGTTTGTGCATTTACAATATTCATTGATTTTTGCCATTGAAAAACATGTTTTTCATATACCAGAAATGTTTGAAGCTACTGACTGAATGAAAGGAGCTGGCATCTCACTCTCTTTGAATCTTCTTTATCATGCTAGGATTAACAGGAAAAAGCTAAAAATTTCAGAATTGCACCGTGCAATGTGGAGATATTACTGTTTGTGCATTTACAATATTCATTGATTTTTGCCATTGAAAAACATGTTTTTCATATACCAGAAATGTTTGAAGCTACTGACTGAATGAAAGGAGCTGGCATCTCACTCTCTTTGAATCTTCTTTATCATGCTAGGATTAGCAGGAAAAAGCAAAAAATTTCAGAATTGCACCTTGCAATGTGGAGATATTACTGTTTGTGCATTTACAATATTCATTGATTTTTGCCATTGAAAAACATGTTTTTCATATACCAGAAATGTTTGAAGCTACTGACTGAATGAAAGGAGCTGGCATCTCACTCTCTTTGAATCTTCTTTATCATGCTAGGATTAACAGGAAAAAGCTAAAAATTTCAGAATTGCACCGTGCAATGTGGAGATATTACTGTTTGTGCATTTACAATATTCATTGATTTTTGCCATTGAAAAACATGTTTTTCATATACCAGAAATGTTTGAAGCTACTGACTGAATGAAAGGAGCTGGCATCTCACTCTCTTTGAATCTTCTTTATCATGCTAGGATTAGCAGGAAAAAGCAAAAAATTTCAGAATTGCACCTTGCAATGTGGAGATATTACTGTTTGTGCATTTACAATATTCATTGATTTTTGCCATTGAAAAACATGTTTTTCATATACCAGAAATGTTTGAAGCTACTGACTGAATGAAAGGAGCTGGCATCTCACTCTCTTTGAATCTTCTTTATCATGCTAGGATTAACAGGAAAAAGCTAAAAATTTCAGAATTGCACCGTGCAATGTTGAGATATTACTGTTTGTGCATTTACAATATTCATTGATTTTTGCCATTGAAAAACATGTTTTTCATATACCAGAAATGTTTGAAGCTACTGACTGAATGAAAGGAGCTGGCATCTCACTCTCTTTGAATCTTCTTTATCATGCTAGGATTAGCAGGAAAAAGCAAAAAATTTCAGAATTGCACCTTGCAATGTGGAGATATTACTGTTTGTGCATTTACAATATTCATTGATTTTTGCCATTGAAAAACATGTTTTTCATATACCAGAAATGTTTGAAGCTACTGACTGAATGAAAGGAGCTGGCATCTCACTCTCTTTGAATCTTCTTTATCATGCTAGGATTAACAGGAAAAAGCAAAGAATTTCAGAATTGCACCTTGCAATGTGGAGATATTACTGTTTGTGCATTTACAATATTCATTGATTTTTGCCATTGAAAAACATGTTTTTCATATACCAGAAATGTTTGAAGCTACTGACTGAATGAAAGGAGCTGGCATCTCACTCTCTTTGAATCTTCTTTATCATGCTAGGATTAACAGGAAAAAGCTAAAAATTTCAGAATTGCACCGTGCAATGTGGAGATATTACTGTTTGTGCATTTACAATATTCATTGATTTTTGCCATTGAAAAACGTTTTTCATATACCAGAAATGTTTGAAGCTACTGACTGAATGAAAGGAGCTGGCATCTCACTCTCTTTGAATCTTCTTTATCATGCTAGGATTAGCAGGAAAAAGCAAAAAATTTCAGAATTGCACCTTGCAATGTGGAGATATTACTGTTTGTGCATTTACAATATTCATTGATTTTTGCCATTGAAAAACGTTTTTCATATACCAGAAATGTTTGAAGCTACTGACTGAATGAAAGGAGCTGGCATCTCACTCTCTTTGAATCTTCTTTATCATGCTAGGATTAGCAGGAAAAAGCAAAAAATTTCAGAATTGCACCTTGCAATGTGGAGATATTACTGTTTGTGCATTTACAATATTCATTGATTTTTGCCATTGAAAAACATGTTTTTCATATACCAGAAATGTTTGAAGCTACTGACTGAATGAAAGGAGCTGGCATCTCACTCTCTTTGAATCTTCTTTATCATGCTAGGATTAACAGGAAAAAGCTAAAAATTTCATAATTGCACCGTGCAATGTGGAGATATTACTGTTTGTGCATTTACAATATTCATTGATTTTTGCCATTGAAAAACATGTTTTTCATATACCAGAAATGTTTGAAGCTACTGACTGAATGAAAGGAGCTGGCATCTCACTCTCTTTGAATCTTCTTTATCATGCTAGGATTAGCAGGAAAAAGCAAAAAATTTCAGAATTGCACCTTGCAATGTGGAGATATTACTGTTTGTGCATTTACAATATTCATTGATTTTTGCCATTGAAAAACATGTTTTTCATATACCAGAAATGTTTGAAGCTACTGACTGAATGAAAGGAGCTGGCATCTCACTCTCTTTGAATCTTTATCATGCTAGGATTAACAGGAAAAAGCTAAAAATTTCAGAATTGCACCGTGCAATGTGGAGATATTACTGTTTGTGCATTTACAATATTCATTGATTTTTGCCATTGAAAAACATGTTTTTCATATACCAGAAATGTTTGAAGCTACTGACTGAATGAAAGGAGCTGGCATCTCACTCTCTTTGAATCTTCTTTATCATGCTAGGATTAGCAGGAAAAAGCAAAAAATTTCAGAATTGCACCTTGCAATGTGGAGATATTACTGTTTGTGCATTTACAATATTCATTGATTTTTGCCATTGAAAAACATGTTTTTCATATACCAGAAATGTTTGAAGCTACTGACTGAATGAAAGGAGCTGGCATCTCACTCTCTTTGAATCTTCTTTATCATGCTAGGATTAACAGGAAAAAGCAAAGAATTTCAGAATTGCACCTTGCAATGTGGAGATATTACTGTTTGTGCATTTACAATATTCATTGATTTTTGCCATTGAAAAACATGTTTTTCATATACCAGAAATGTTTGAAGCTACTGACTGAATGAAAGGAGCTGGCATCTCACTCTCTTTGAATCTTCTTTATCATGCTAGGATTAACAGGAAAAAGCTAAAAATTTCAGAATTGCACCGTGCAATGTGGAGATATTACTGTTTGTGCATTTACAATATTCATTGATTTTTGCCATTGAAAAACATGTTTTTCATATACCAGAAATGTTTGAAGCTACTGACTGAATGAAAGGAGCTGGCATCTCACTCTCTTTGAATCTTCTTTATCATGCTAGGATTAGCAGGAAAAAGCAAAAAATTTCAGAATTGCACCTTGCAATGTGGAGATATTACTGTTTGTGCATTTACAATATTCATTGATTTTTGCCATTGAAAAACATGTTTTTCATATACCAGAAATGTTTGAAGCTACTGACTGAATGAAAGGAGCTGGCATCTCACTCTCTTTGAATCTTCTTTATCATGCTAGGATTAGCAGGAAAAAGCAAAAAATTTCAGAATTGCACCTTGCAATGTGGAGATATTACTGTTTGTGCATTTACAATATTCATTGATTTTTGCCATTGAAAAACATGTTTTTCATATACCAGAAATGTTTGAAGCTACTGACTGAATGAAAGGAGCTGGCATCTCACTCTCTTTCAATCTTCTTTATCATGCTAGGATTAACAGGAAAAAGCAAAGAATTTCAGAATTGCACCTTGCAATGTGGAGATATTACTGTTTGTGCATTTACAATATTCATTGATTTTTGCCATTGAAAAACATGTTTTTCATATACCAGAAATGTTTGAAGCTACTGACTGAATGAAAGGAGCTGGCATCTCACTCTCTTTGAATCTTCTTTATCATGCAAGGATTAACAGGAAAAAGCTAAAAATTTCAGAATTGCACCGTGCAATGTGGAGATATTACTGTTTGTGCATTTACAATATTCATTGATTTTTGCCATTGAAAAACATGTTTTTCATATACCAGAAATGTTTGAAGCTACTGACTGAATGAAAGGAGCTGGCATCTCACTCTCTTTGAATCTTCTTTATCATGCTAGGATTAGCAGGAAAAAGCAAAAAATTTCAGAATTGCACCTTGCAATGTGGAGATATTACTGTTTGTGCATTTACAATATTCATTGATTTTTGCCATTGAAAAACATGTTTTTCATATACCAGAAATGTTTGAAGCTACTGACTGAATGAAAGGAGCTGGCATCTCACTCTCTTTGAATCTTCTTTATCATGCTAGGATTAACAGGAAAAAGCAAAGAATTTCAGAATTGCACCGTGCAATGTGGAGATATTACTGTTTGTGCATTTACAATATTCATTGATTTTTGCCATTGAAAAACATGTTTTTCATATACCAGAAATGTTTGAAGCTACTGACTGAATGAAAGGAGCTGGCATCTCACTCTCTTTGAATCTTCTTTATCATGCTAGGATTAACAGGAAAAAGCTAAAAATTTCAGAATTGCACCGTGCAATGTGGAGATATTACTGTTTGTGCATTTACAATATTCATTGATTTTTGCCATTGAAAAACATGTTTTTCATATACCAGAAATGTTTGAAGCTACTGACTGAATGAAAGGAGCTGGCATCTCACTCTCTTTGAATCTTCTTTATCATGCTAGGATTAGCAGGAAAAAGCAAAAAATTTCAGAATTGCACCTTGCAATGTGGAGATATTACTGTTTGTGCATTTACAATATTCATTGATTTTTGCCATTGAAAAACATGTTTTTCATATACCAGAAATGTTTGAAGCTACTGACTGAATGAAAGGAGCTGGCATCTCACTCTCTTTGAATCTTCTTTATCATGCTAGGATTAACAGGAAAAAGCTAAAAATTTCAGAATTGCACCGTGCAATGTGGAGATATTACTGTTTGTGCATTTACAATATTCATTGATTTTTGCCATTGAAAAACATGTTTTTCATATACCAGAAATGTTTGAAGCTACTGACTGAATGAAAGGAGCTGGCATCTCACTCTCTTTGAATCTTCTTTATCATGCTAGGATTAGCAGGAAAAAGCAAAAAATTTCAGAATTGCACCTTGCAATGTGGAGATATTACTGTTTGTGCATTTACAATATTCATTGATTTTTGCCATTGAAAAACATGTTTTTCATATACCAGAAATGTTTGAAGCTACTGACTGAATGAAAGGAGCTGGCATCTCACTCTCTTTGAATCTTCTTTATCATGCTAGGATTAACAGGAAAAAGCTAAAAATTTCAGAATTGCACCGTGCAATGTTGAGATATTACTGTTTGTGCATTTACAATATTCATTGATTTTTGCCATTGAAAAACATGTTTTTCATATACCAGAAATGTTTGAAGCTACTGACTGAATGAAAGGAGCTGGCATCTCACTCTCTTTGAATCTTCTTTATCATGCTAGGATTAGCAGGAAAAAGCAAAAAATTTCAGAATTGCACCTTGCAATGTGGAGATATTACTGTTTGTGCATTTACAATATTCATTGATTTTTGCCATTGAAAAACATGTTTTTCATATACCAGAAATGTTTGAAGCTACTGACTGAATGAAAGGAGCTGGCATCTCACTCTCTTTGAATCTTCTTTATCATGCTAGGATTAACAGGAAAAAGCAAAGAATTTCAGAATTGCACCTTGCAATGTGGAGATATTACTGTTTGTGCATTTACAATATTCATTGATTTTTGCCATTGAAAAACATGTTTTTCATATACCAGAAATGTTTGAAGCTACTGACTGAATGAAAGGAGCTGGCATCTCACTCTCTTTGATCTTTATCATGCTAGGATTAACAGGAAAAAGCTAAAAATTTCAGAATTGCACCGTGCAATGTGGAGATATTACTGTTTGTGCATTTACAATATTCATTGATTTTTGCCATTGAAAAACATGTTTTTCATATACCAGAAATGTTTGAAGCTACTGACTGAATGAAAGGAGCTGGCATCTCACTCTCTTTGAATCTTCTTTATCATGCTAGGATTAGCAGGAAAAAGCAAAAAATTTCAGAATTGCACCTTGCAATGTGGAGATATTACTGTTTGTGCATTTACAATATTCATTGATTTTTGCCATTGAAAAACATGTTTTTCATATACCAGAAATGTTTGAAGCTACTGACTGAATGAAAGGAGCTGGCATCTCACTCTCTTTGAATCTTCTTTATCATGCTAGGATTAACAGGAAAAAGCAAAGAATTTCAGAATTGCACCTTGCAATGTGGAGATATTACTGTTTGTGCATTTACAATATTCATTGATTTTTGCCATTGAAAAACATGTTTTTCATATACCAGAAATGTTTGAAGCTACTGACTGAATGAAAGGAGCTGGCATCTCACTCTCTTTGAATCTTCTTTATCATGCTAGGATTAACAGGAAAAAGCTAAAAATTTCAGAATTGCACCGTGCAATGTGGAGATATTACTGTTTGTGCATTTACAATATTCATTGATTTTTGCCATTGAAAAACATGTTTTTCATATACCAGAAATGTTTGAAGCTACTGACTGAATGAAAGGAGCTGGCATCTCACTCTCTTTGAATCTTCTTTATCATGCTAGGATTAGCAGGAAAAAGCAAAAAATTTCAGAATTGCACCTTGCAATGTGGAGATATTACTGTTTGTGCATTTACAATATTCATTGATTTTTGCCATTGAAAAACATGTTTTTCATATACCAGAAATGTTTGAAGCTACTGACTGAATGAAAGGAGCTGGCATCTCACTCTCTTTGAATCTTCTTTATCATGCTAGGATTAACAGGAAAAAGCTAAAAATTTCAGAATTGCACCGTGCAATGTGGAGATATTACTGTTTGTGCATTTACAATATTCATTGATTTTTGCCATTGAAAAACATGTTTTTCATATACCAGAAATGTTTGAAGCTACTGACTGAATGAAAGGAGCTGGCATCTCACTCTCTTTGAATCTTCTTTATCATGCTAGGATTAGCAGGAAAAAGCAAAAAATTTCAGAATTGCACCTTGCAATGTGGAGATATTACTGTTTGTGCATTTACAATATTCATTGATTTTTGCCATTGAAAAACATGTTTTTCATATACCAGAAATGTTTGAAGCTACTGACTGAATGAAAGGAGCTGGCATCTCACTCTCTTTGAATCTTCTTTATCATGCTAGGATTAGCAGGAAAAAGCAAAAAATTTCAGAATTGCACCTTGCAATGTGGAGATATTACTGTTTGTGCATTTACAATATTCATTGATTTTTGCCATTGAAAAACATGTTTTTCATATACCAGAAATGTTTGAAGCTACTGACTGAATGAAAGGAGCTGGCATCTCACTCTCTTTGAATCTTCTTTATCATGCAAGGATTAACAGGAAAAAGCTAAAAATTTCAGAATTGCACCGTGCAATGTGGAGATATTACTGTTTGTGCATTTACAATATTCATTGATTTTTGCCATTGAAAAACATGTTTTTCATATACCAGAAATGTTTGAAGCTACTGACTGAATGAAAGGAGCTGGCATCTCACTCTCTTTGAATCTTCTTTATCATGCTAGGATTAGCAGGAAAAAGCAAAAAATTTCAGAAATTGCACCTTGCAATGTGGAGATATTACTGTTTGTGCATTTACAATATTCATTGATTTTTGCCATTGAAAAACATGTTTTTCATATACCAGAAATGTTTGAAGCTACTGACTGAATGAAAGGAGCTGGCATCTCACTCTCTTTGAATCTTCTTTATCATGCTAGGATTAACAGGAAAAAGCAAAGAATTTCAGAATTG